>NC_058081.1:706128136-706428136 GCF_014858855.1 Bufo gargarizans
TCAGGGGCGCATCCGTTCTACTGCAGCTCAGGGGCGCGTCCGTTCTACTGCAGCTCAGGGGCGCGTCCGTTCTACTGCAGCTCTGGGGCGCCTCCGTTCTACTGCAGCTCAGGGGCGTGTCCGTTCTACTGCAGCTCAGGGGCGTGTCCGTTCTATTGCAGCTCAGGGGCGTGTCCGTTCTACTGCAGCTCAGGCACATGTCCATTGTACTGCAGCTCAGGGGCGTGTCCATTCTACTGCAGCTCAGGGGCGTGTCCATTCTACTGCAGCTCAGGGGCATGTCCGTTCTACTGCAGCTTAGGGGCGTGTCCGTTCTACTGCAGCTTAGGGGTGTGTCTGTTCTACTTCAGCTCAGGGGCGTGTCCTTTCTACTGCAGCTCAGGGGCGTTCACCTCAATGAGTTGGACAGAGAAATCAGAAAAAGAGTGAACAGCAGGTGGCGCTATGCAGATAGTGTTTAGTGAATAATCCCACGGCTTTACTAAAATTTTAATTACATGCAACTACAAAAGTATTCAGATCCAGACTGGAATATTGTGTGTGGGACAACCCCTTTAAGGACTTAACAAATTCCTGGCCATCCTCGCCTCTCGCTGGAGAGTTGCATAACCTTGAACCCACAAGTCGTAGTCACGTTCCACCCTCAGACTTGAAAGGTCCATTGAAGTCGTACATGTTTCTGAAGAGCTTCTACCAGATAAAGAAATCCAGTATTTGCTGGCCCTTGCATACTAATGTCCCATGCAAAGTGTAGGTTTCTTTTTATCACCGCTGGAGGCAACTCCTAAACTTTTTACATTATACAGATCCAAAAATAAGTTGAGGGAGACTTTGTGGCTCAGCAGAGACCAGAACTATAGTCCTTGGAGAGGCTAATAGTGGCCCAGGAGACCCACAAGCCTTCAGCTCCCGCTACCGATCATCTTCTGATGGGGCTGAGAAATAGGACAAGACACAAGTTATGTATGTTCCTGGGGGAAGAAAGAGCCTAAGAATCCTGCAGCCTCCACAACCTTCCATGGAGGAGAGAAATTACCTGTAGGGTTCAAGATGTGTCCACCATACTTTTTCATGAAATTTGGTTAAGAACTCCAATTTCTCATGAAACAAACTGAATATCACAAGCTAGAAGAAAGCCTTGGCAGGCTGCAATTCACATCGCAACCACTGGGTGGCCACACAAAGACTTCTATAGGATAGGCATCTTGTGACATAGTATCACAAAGTCCTAAAATTTAATCAGGCAAGATTATTAGATCAAAAACAAACACACTGCAGCAGCACTCTGCAAACACAAATAACAAAGTACTTTCACACTAGCGGTTTTGCTGGATCCATCATGGATCAGCCAAAATGCTTCCGGTAATGATAATACAAACATCTGCATCCGTTATGAACGGATCCGGTTGTATTATCTTTAAAATAGCCAAGACGGATCCGTCATGAACTCCATTGAAAGTCAATGGAGGATGGATCCATTTTCTATTGTGTCAGATTGTGTTATAGAAAACGGATCCGTCCCCATTGACTTACATTGTGTGTCAGGACAGATCCGTCTTGCTCCGCACCACATCGCGGACAGAAAAACGCTGCTTGGATCGATGGGGACGCAACCGAAACAGAACGGAATGCATTTTGGAGCACTCCGTTCTGTTCAGTTCAGTTTTGTCCCCATTGACAATGAATGGGGACAAAACAGGAGCGTTTTCCCCCGCTATTGAGATCCTATGACGGATCTCAATAGCGGAAAGGGAAAGCGCAGGTGTGAAAGTAGCCTTAAATACAACAGTGCCATACTCAGTATAGAAAATGTACTAACGCTACATTATAAATGTGAGATTCTTGGCAAATACATTTGTGCCTGTCCGCCAACGACAAGGCGATCTTAGGACAGGAACCTACAACCTAAACACTACCTCCACTGGTACCTTACTGGCCTCCATTAAATTCAGGGAATGCAGGTTCCACATGCATGCTGAGCCCCCACTATAGTGAGTATGGCACTATCCAGGGGCTTACCTATAGGGGGTGCAGAGGTAGCAGTTGTCTACTGGGCCCAGGAGACTGAGGGGACCCAAAGACCCTTGTGCCACATCAGAAGACACCGGTATTATAGAAAGTGCTCGCTGGGAGGGCTCTGGTATAGATTGTGCACTTGGGAAGCTGAACTCTTGCACCAGGGTCCACTGAGCCTTTAGCTGGCACTATTGTATTTACAAGAATATTATATGTCCATTTTACCCTCCCCCACTGCTGTAACACAGATCAGAGATGGACCAGCGTTACAATGTATCAGTCTACCACAGTTTATTTACTCCACTATCAGCACAAATACCTAAAGCTGACTGCAGGAACCCTCGTGTGATGCTATGGGGTCCGGGAGGGGCTGTGTTATTTGGTGTTGTAGTACAAAGTAATCAACCACTGACCGCAGCGCCCTCTGCTATGCCACAGGACAGCAGCTCTACAGGGAGAGAGCTGCAGACAAACAGCTGCTTATATCTCAGCTTCCTGGATCTTTGCATGTATAACACGGGGTACGGGGGTAATATAGTGGTTAATTGCAGTCAAAACTAATATTTTTTTTTAGGTTTTCAAGTAATCTTAGGGTCACACAGGGCGGCCCCGGTGCAGACCGGATGCTGCTGAAAACCTCAGCGTTTTGAGCCAGTCCGGATTTTTAAATAGATGAAAGGGGTTGTGTGGCTTCAGAGCTGAACCCGGACATACCCCCATTTTCACCTCGGCAGCCCCCCTGACTTGAGCATTGGAGCAGTTAATGCTCCGATGCTCTCCTTTGCCCTGCGCTACATCTCACAGGGCAAAGGCATTTTCTGGAGTTCTGGTGATGTACCGAGCTCTCCATAGGGCTGCCTGGAAGCCCGGTGACGTCACTGGCACTGATAGGCGGGCTTTAGCGCTGCCCCAGGCCTGTAAAATGCTAGGGCAGCGCTAAAGTCCACCCATCAGGGCCGGTGACGTCACCGAACACACTGCTGGGTGGAAGCCTCCGCCCGGCAGTGTGTTATTGTAAATAAAAGAGCCCGTGCCCTGCGCGATCTAGCGCAGGGCAAGGGAGCGCATCGGAGCATGAGATGCTCCGATGCTAACATCAGGGGGGCCGCCGGGGTGAAAATATGGGTATGTCCGGATTCAGCTCTGAACCCGGACAACCCCTTTAAGTGGGTGCAAACCATACGGCCCATAACCATCATGTCAATGCTTGCGCTGTTTTCCCAGTGCCCAAAACTGTGCCCACCGCATGTGGTTGTGTTTTTTTCCACCACATGTACCTGCTGGTACTTGGGACCATTGGCGTTACTATAGGCATAGCACGTTCTATAGGGCCCAGAGGCTGAGGGGGCCCAATCAGGTGCAAGAATATTGCACCTTTTTGGGTGAAAAAACAATATGGCGGCTTTTTGCTATAATGTTGTTTTTTTTATACACCTGCCATTATACCCGCCTTTAAATATTGTTACTTAGGCTACATGCACACGAACGTTGTTTGTTTCCGTGTCCGTTCAGTTTTTTTTTGCGGACAGGATGCAGACCCATTTATTTCAATGGGTCCGCAAAAAATGCGGACAGCACACCTTGTGCTGTCTGCATCGTATGTCCGCTCCGTAGCCCCGCAAAAAAAATACAACATGTCCTATTCTTGTCCGTTTTAGGCATTGTTACAATAGATCTGCAAAAATAAAACGGACGGCATAAGGATGTCATCCGTTTATTTTTTTTTGCTGACCTCAAAACACATACTGTTATGTGCATGTAGCCTTATTCTGATGTTTTTATTTTCTTACACTAGCTGGTGGGGGTCCCATCTTATAATGGCGCCCAATGGATTACACTTACAGCCCTGCTTGGGACGGTACCCTTAAAGGGGTTATCCAATAAGGAAAAGGAAACCCAGACATCATATAGTACACACAACTATCGACCCTGTACCTCACTTGAATGCAGAGATCTACCCACTGTTTCTATTGCTCTACTAGATTTATTTCAAGCTGGCTGCTAAGGGGGCATGTCCTTTCTGCTGCAGCTCTCTCCCTATCACAGCTCAGGGGCCTGTCTTTTGTATGCATTGTACTGTAGTGTTGTGCTGTGCACTGCTGTGTAGTGGGACACACCCAGTATGCTTAGAGGGGTTGTGTCACTTCAGCAAATGGCATTTATCGTGTAGACATAGTTACTACAAGGCACTTACTAATGTATTGTGATTGTCCATATTGCCTCCTTTGCCGGCGGGATTCATTGTTACATCGCACGGCTCATTTACAGGGGTTAAATCCACTACTGCAGGGGAGATACGAGATGGCTATGTGAGCTCCCACGGTCCTGGCCACCAGAGAGGCTGGTATCTTTTCCTATAGTGTGCAAGCACGACCACCGCTGCTGGATTTCAGGGTGGTCGTAACCCCTGGAAATGAGCAGTGTATAATGTGATGGAAAAATGAATCCAGCCAGCAAAGGAAGCAATATGGACAATCACAATACATTAGTAAGAGCCTTGTATTAACTTTCTCTACAAGATAAATGCCATTTGCTGAAGTGAGACATCCCCTTTAAGCATGGGACATGCATGGCTGGAGTTAACTATCCTGGCCCAGCCTTCTCTGGAGCTTAGGGTGTGGGCTGGTCCCTCCCCCTGGTTCCAGAAGATTCTGGTTCTGCTAGGAGTAGGCAAAGTGAGGACAAGACTGGAGAAAGGAGGAGCAGCCAGCATGTACTCCTCTTCTCAGGCATTCAGAGTCAATGCTTCTGGAGACTAACAGATCCCTGTGTGTCCTCTGCTATCATCAGTGAGACAGAGAGAGAGAAGATGTCTGAGAATTTCAATGGCTACAGTAGGAATATCAGCAAGGTAACCAGCGTGAAGCATTACAGACTTTACTGCTGCGTTGGGGGGAAAAAAAAAGTTAAGACACCCTATGCACGCCAGATTATTGGACTTGGAGGCTCCATTTTAGTCAGCAAGGTGATCAGTGTGCAGCATTCACAGGCCCTGCTGCAGTGGAGGGATAATGACTTTAGACACCCTGCACACTACAGGTACGAATATGCCAGTCATATTATTGGACCCGCACGCCGTTGTGTGAATTGCGCACATTGTGACAGATTACAGTTGCTAGCCAGAGATCCCAATACTAGAGACTGTAGCAAGAGAAAGATTACTCTGAGGGCCATTGCTGTAAACATCTGCTTAGCTCATGCTTGGACATCTGGGGAGAATTTGCATTGTGTACAGATGCCTGCTGGATGTACTACAACTCCTATTTGGTGCACAGTAAAGAGAGCTGTTATGCTAAGTACAATCTGTCCAGGTTACTGACCCTCCTAACACTACACACTAGCCACTGCATCATTTCAAGCCCTGCCTTGCACCAACGTGGACATTTAAAGGGGTTCTGCATTTTTTTATCCTCTGGATAGATCATCAGCATCTGATCGGCGGGGGTCCGATACCCGGGACCCCCACCGATCAGCTGTTTGAGAAGGCAGCGGTGCTCGCAGTAGCGCAGCGGCCTTCTCGCTGTTTACCGCAGGCCCAGTGACGTCACGACTAGTATCAATGGCCTGAGCGCGGCTAAGCTCTGTTCACTTCAAGGGGGCAGCAAAAGATTGCTCCATCTCGTCGGGCCATTAAAAAAAATAGAACTTCCTATTCTTGTCCGTTCTGTGGACAAGAATATGCATTTCTATGGTGGGCGACCCGTTCCATTCACGAAACGTTAACGGGCGGCATCCTTGTCTTGCGGATCCGGAATTTGCGGACCGTGTCCATGAGGCTTAATACAAGTAAAAACTTGCTCCTTGCCTAAGGAAAAGTTCTTCAACTTTGTTATACATTGTGTTTCTCAAACCCTCATGCGAAAGATTTCTACTTGCTGTCAGTGAACGGCCACATTCATCATACAAATAAACAGCTGTATGTTATAGACCTTACACGGAGGACGGTTCCCCGGTCATCTCCTCCTCCCGCACAGAGCTGAAGCTCAATACAAGCACAACCAATCATCAAACCTGTAAGACGGCAGAGCTGGAGGATGAATGCACCTGCATGGTGCACTGAATGATAGGTGCGGGATTAAGGACAGCAACCCCCATCATTAAGAGCTGCTTATTCTGAATACACTAGCATTCTGCACACTGCAAATCATGGTGGCTGCAGGATTAGTCACCCTTAAAGTGACACAACATCTTTACACCAATCATTACACTAAGCAAAGTCAGCAATGTCCCCCCCTCCCCAGAAAACTGTGGAGATGTGAAATTGTACCGACACTCACATTACTGAGGAAATACCGTATACCATATGCCATAGGAGTGGCAACCATCACTGCAAATCCCAGTATATACAGTATTCAGAGTAAAGGCTGTTTACACAGTGACTCCACCAGCAGAATAGTGAGTGCAGCTCTGGAGTATAATACAGAATGTAACTCAGGATCAGTACAGGATAAGTAATGTAATGTATGTACACAGTGACTGCACCAGCAGAATAGTGAGTGCAGCTCTGGAGTATAATACAGAATGTAACTTAGGATCAGTACAGGATAAGTAATGTAATGTATGAACACAGTGACTGCACCAGCAGAATAGTGAGTGCAGCTCTGGAGTATAATACAGGATGTAACTCAGGATCAGTACAGGATAAGTAATGTAATGTATGTTCACAGTGACTGCACCAGCAGAATAGTGAGTGCAGCTCTGGAGTATAATACAGGATGTAACTCAGGATCAGTACAGGATAAGTAATGTATGTACACAGTGACTGCACCAGCAGAATAGTGAGTGCAGCTCTGGAGTATAATACAGGATGTAACTCAGGATCAGTACAGGATAAGTAATGTAATGTATGTTCACAGTGACTGCACCAGCAGAATAGTGAGTGCAGCTCTGGAGTATAATACAGGATGTAACTCAGGATCAGTACAGGATAAGTAATGTATGTACACAGTGACTGCACCAGCAGAATAGTGAGTGCAGCTCTGGAGTATAATACAGGATGTAACTCAGGATCAGTACAGGATAAGTAATGTAATGTAGGTACACAGTGACTACACCAGCAGAATAGTGAGTGCAGCTCTGGAGTATAATACAGGATGTAACTCAGGATCAGTACAGGATAAGTAATGTAATGTATGTTCACAGTGACTGCACCAGCAGAATAGTGAGTGCAGCTCTGGAGAATAATATAGGATGTAACTCAGGATCAGTACAGAATAAGTAATGTAATGTATGTACACAGTGACTGCACCAGCAGAATAGTGAGTGCAGCTCTGGAGTATAATACAGGATGTAACTCAGGATCAGTACAGGATAAGTAATGTAATGTATGTTCACAGTGACTGCACCAGCAGAATAGTGAGTGCAGCTCTGGAGTATAATACAGGATGTAACTCAGGATCAGTACAGGATAAGTAATGTAATGTATGTTCACAGTGACTGCACCAGCAGAATAGTGAGTGCAGCTCTGGAGAATAATACACAATGTGACTCAGGATCAGTACAGGATAAGTAATAAAATATATTTACAGATGAATGTACAGTATATAAATCATATTCATTGTATACATATTCACAAGCTGCAGGGTGATGGATACAGGAGACCTGAGGGGTGCAGAGTTCTTCTCCCCCTAGTTGGATGATGATTTTTAAGCATGCTATAATTCTTGTCTTTAGACGTCTTTGTGTTCTGTGAAATCAGCGATAGATTAAATATCACCGGATGTTATATATATGTGACAGGCGATTTCTACAAATACCTGGTTAATACTAGCTGCGGGCAATCTGCAATCCGTCCTATTCCTACCCCCGTCATCAGATATTAGCGATTGAGGCCGTTCCAATGGCCCAGGAGAGGAATCTTGATTCATCCATCTGACATCGGCCTTTCAGAATGATGGAAAAGTTATTAAACTTGAATAACCCATGTGGTAAGTAGTGCATTGAGAAGCGGCACTCCGCAGCCACAGGAGCAGATCTGCAGCTTCTGACGTTGTATCCGCGAGCCCCAAGAACCGGGTTTGAAAAAGATAAAATAAGTAATAAGCAGCGCTCCTCATCTGTCAGATATGATGGATGCTGCCGGCCATTCTGCTCCTTTTAATCTCCCTCTGTCCATCTCATATTAACTTTCTTACACCTAACTTATTTCCTGACTGCTTACAATTCTTGACCTACAAACGGTTCGAGGGCAGGTTTCCGGATGACAAGTCATTATCGCCGGAGCGCCCGAAAAATCTTAAACGTCAAAATACACTTAAAGAGGAGCTCTCCCCTCTCCTGACATGTCTGTTCCAGTAACTACTCGCATTTCCCATGTAATAACAATTCCAGAGCGTCTTTTCATATAACTTGGTGTTGTGCCAATCCTCAGTTATTCCTGCTAGAAGCTGATGAATGAATTGCCACTCGGGATCAGTGCAGGATAAGTAATGTAATGTATGTACACAGTGACTGCAGCAGCAGAATAGTGAGTGCAGCTCTGGAGTATAATACAGGATGTAACTCAGGATCAGTACAGGATAAGTAATGTAATGCATGTAGACAGTAACTGCACCAGCAGAATAGTGAGTGCAGCTCTGGAGTATAATACAGGATGTAACTCAGGATCAGTACAGGATAAGTAATGTAATGTATGTACACAGTGACTGCAGCAGCAGAATAGTGAGTGCAGCTCTGGAGTATAATACAGGATGTAACTCAGGGTCAGTACAGGATAAGTAATGTAATGCATGTACACAGTAACTGCACCAGCAGAATAGTGAGTGCAGCTCTGGAGTATAATACAGGATGTAACTCAGGATCAGTACAGGATAAGTAATGTAATGTATGTACACAGAGACTGCACCAGCAGAATAGTGAGTGCGGCTCTGGAGTATAATACAGGAAGTAACTCAGGATCAGTACAGGATAAGTAATGTAATGTATGTACACAGTGACTGCACCAGCAGAATAGTGAGTGCAGCTCTGGAGTATAATACAGGATGTAACTCAGGATCAGTACAGGATAAGTAATGTAATGTATGTACACAGAGACTGCACCAGCAGAATAGTGAGTGCGGCTCTGGAGTATAATACAGGAAGTAACTCAGGATCAGTACAGGATAAGAAATGTAATGTATGTACACAGTGACTCCACCAGCAGATTAGTGAGTGCAGCTCTGGAGTATAATACAGGATGTAACTCAGGATCAGTATAGGATAAGTAATGTATGTACACAGTGACTCCACCAGCAGAATAGTGAGTGCAGCTCTGGAGTATAATACAGGATGTAACTCAGGATCAGTACAGGATAAGTAATGTAATGTATGTACACAGTGACTGCACCAGCAGAATAGTGAGTGCAGTTCTGGAGTATAATACAGGATGTAACTTGGGATCAGTACAGGATAAGTAATGTAATGTATGTACACAGTGACTGCACCAGCAGAATAGTGAGTGCAGCTCTGGAGTATAATACAGGATGTAAGTCATGATCAGTACAGGATAAGTAATGTAATGTATGTACACAGTGACTGCACCAGCAGAATAGTGAGCGCAGCTCTGGAGTATAATACAGGATGTAAGTCATGATCAGTACAGGATAAGTAATGTAATGTGATTTCATTAAAAGTCACCTCATTTCGTCATACAGTAAAGTAGATGATGGCAGCAGAATTTCTAATCCAATATGCCACGATTTTTCATGCAAGTGTTACATATGTTCAATTAACAAGTCACATGAACGCTGCTGCAATCGACAAATTGTTATACAGCGTTAATTAAGTTCTTTGGCGTTTAATAAAAATGCATTCATTAGAATCGGAATTAGATTAAAAAAACAACAGGAATACATTTCACTGCTCAAAAAAAAAAAAATGCTTTTATAAAGGACAAAAGAAACGGTCTGATACTGAGGAGGAAGGTGAGCTTTGATTGACAGCTGGTGCTGCCCTCTAAGTGTGAGCAGGAGAAGTGCGGATGAATACTAACAGCGCCATTGTCCCTGCTCATCAAAACATGAACAAACAAGTAATGGGAGCAAAAAGTCTGGAGACGGGAGGAACGATGTAAAGCAACCGCCACGTTTAAGGGTCCATTCACACATCCGCAAAATGGATCTGGATCAGTTCCGCAACATTGAGGAACGGATCTAGACCCATTTTAATGAGACCGGAAAAGATGCGGACAGCACACAGTGTGCTGTCCACATCCGCACTTCTGTTCTGCAAAAAATAGAACAGACACAGACAAGACAAGACATTTCTATTAAAGTTCCGGCCATGTGTGGTCTGCAAAATGCGGAATGCACATGGCCGGTGTCCGTGTTTTGCGGATCCGCAATTTGCGGACCGCAAAACACTTGTGGACGTGTGAATGGACCCTAATGGGGATATTAGGGTTTAAGGACACAGGATTTTAGGATTGTATCAGAAAAGTACAAATTTAAGTAAAAAAGTACAAAATTAGAAGGAAGAAAAGAGTAACATTGTGTCAATTCACAAGAAAGTGAACAAAATATATTTTGTAAAATGGGAGAGAAGTTTGACAACCTGTCACCAGGAACTCACTTTCAAACCCAGCACCATGCCTTGTAGGGCTGGATCAGCTGAATGTAATGATGCCTTTCACTTATCGATCCATTGCTTCATTCTGGAGAAAAAGCACTTTTAATCCATATGCAAATGAGCAGTTAAGAGCACCGAGAGTGGTCCCAAGCCACCCTGTGCACTCTTGCTCCACAGGTACAGGTCAGGCAGTCCGGTTCGGCAACAGGAGAGTCAAGGCAAGCAGGCAGGGATCAAACAGGTAGCAGAGTCCAGAAACACAAGCACGAGTCAGGAACACGAGCAGAGAAAACAGCAACCTTGGCAGAACACAAGGACCTTGACGCTCAGGCATCTGGGAAGGGGGCTAAGCCACTTATATATGAGCAGGAGGGCTAGGATAGGTCAGCGAGGTCACATGATCTAATCCATAAAGCCCAGGAAGTGACGCACACGCCGGCCCTTAAGGAAGTGCCGGAGGGAACAAGCAGCAAGCATACTGTGCCCAGGACTGCATGAATGGGGAAGCACTGGCAGGAGATCACCGCTGAACACGGCACCCGGGACCACGGCGGTAAGCAGGGGGACAGTGGCGCACAGCAGCTGCTGTTACACTACTGGGCACTGAGCCTGGTTTATAGTGAATTTGTTGGTGACACACTCCCTTTAAGTTGCACCTAACAAACTGGTTTTGCATCACATTTATTATGCGTTTTAGACACCTTTTGTGCCTCGATCAGCATGGAAGTGTGGCTAAGAGGGAAAGCAGAAGGGCTTAAGATGCGCCATTATGTAAGAAAATTTTGCTGCAAAGTAAACCAACCAATAGGTGGAATAAAGCTAGAAAACAATTTCAAAAGTTGCACCAAATTTATCATCCAGCCTGAGCCACTGAGATAAGTGTATAACAGCCTTGACACCAGCGACTACTACTGCAACACATATTCAAAGGGCCCTTAGCAGAATGCAGGTAAGACACCGGCGCTGCATCCTCAAGTGCCTATATGGTCCACCACACACCCCAAACAGACCAACCGATCATTAATACCAGGACTCAGCAGCCTGGACGCCTCCACTCCAATCAAGATTACTAGAGCATTCACCTTCCACTTCCTCAATCCCATGATCCAGAGCTCTGCAGAGCTGTCCCAACCTGGAGAAGACCAGTTGCTGAACTGTCCCTCACCCAGCCATCCGACTGAGAAGCGGATCAATGCTGTGCACCAAAAACTGCTGCAGTGCACACACCAGTAACACACATCTCTAATCCTGTCCCACTGCACACAGTTGTAGCGACCCCTGTGGTCTTCAGCTTCTGTATGGCAACACAAATGTTCCTCTTCACGGACACCAGACAGGAGCTGCTGTCCAGGGTGCTGAAAGATGTCCCTCCTTTACCAAAAACCATTACCAGTAAGTCTGTAGCAGTAGCATACTTCCGTATTCTTGCCCCTGGCCATAATACTGCATGTCCACTCTAGCCAGTCCTGCAGATGATGCAGAGTACATAAAGGGAGATCTCACTGGTCATTTAGTAGGCGTAGAATAGGTAAAAGTTGCTTCCCTACTGGACCCATAACCAGGAGTAACATCATCCTGCACTAAGGCTAAAGCTGTGCCCAGTCATCAGGAAAACCTACAAGCAACAAGTGTTGTCTACTTTAAGTCCTTGATAACTAATGACATTTACATTTTCCTGCTCGTTTCCGTCTTTAAGGCTATGGAATTATTTGCACTGATCTTTTTATATTGTTCATTTGCTTCTTGAATGCAAAATGCCCCCCCCCCCTCCCTTCTGTAGAGTGTGTGCAAGTCCTTCACTTAGCTGCTGATTCTGATCGGACATAAATCCTGTTCTAGCGACTCTCTCTGCTCTCCCCCTCCTGTCTTTCAGTGTTAAAGGGGTTATCTCACTTCAGCAAGTGGAATTTTTCATGTACAGAACGTTGATACAAGCCACTTACTAATGTATTGTGAGTGTCCATATTTCCTCCTTTGCTGGCTGGATTCGTTTTTCCATCGCATTAGACACTGCTAATTTCCATGGTTATGACCACCCTGCAATCCTGCAGCGGTGGCTGTGCTTGCACACTATATGAAAAAGTGCTGGCCTCTTTGGTGTCCGGGACTGTGGATGCTCACATAGGCTGGTGCTTTTTTCTCTAGTGTGCAAGCATGACCACCACATGATAGATTGCATGGTGGTGATAACCATGGAAATGAGCATTGTATAATGTGATGGAAAAATGAATCCAGCCAGCAAAGGAGGCAATATGGACAATCACAATAAATTAGTAAGTGGCAAGTATTAACTTTCTCTACATGATAAATGCCACTTGCTGAAGTGATACAACCCCTTTAAGAGATAGCAGCAAGGGGGAAAAGGGTGTATACGGCAGATCGGAGGGTAGAGAAGGGGGGAAAGCATGGAAGCAGGACAGATCACAAAGCTGTAGATAGGGAAGAAAAGTGCACAAAAGGCAGTTTGCAAGGGAAGACAGCAGCATCCTGGACACACAGATCCAGCATGTATTACTGGGAGGGAAATGTCCAGAAGTCTCAAACTAGCAGTAGGTTCTAAAAAGAATATAAGGTAGTCTGAAATAAATGAATGATGATTGCAGTCTGACACTTAAGAGCTCTTTATTCTCAAGGTAACCACTAACACATGCCAATAATTTTTTCCATGTTTCAGGTGTCCATAGTTTTTATATCATTGGCCTGTAAGAACATCAGAGCGAATCTCCAGTCCAGTTATAACACATCTGGTGGACATTAACCTCAAAGTCGTTTATTCACATCAGACTGTGCATTGAATTCAAATAAGAGAAAGGGACAGCAGAAGTTCTGAATTTCTATGAAGCTTGGACAAAATGATAGCTGAAAAAAATGGAGATGAACACCGGAATCGAAGGACATGTCGGACTAGCTTAAAGGGGCTGTAAATAAAGCTTAATCATAGTGATTTTCCACCAGCACCTTGGTGTCCCTGTTATTTAGGGTCCAAGCTTCAGATCATCTGAATCATCTGCAGTCGGTGAAGAGCCGGCTCATTGCTAATCACTTCACCAGATGCAACTTCTAATTCCGTGATTGATTTCTTGTCAGGATTTTCTCACAAAGTCATCTAGAAAGAAGTTAAATGGAATGGAATGTATAGGGTATCACAGCGGCGGGCGGGCTGACCATCACAGAGGACCAGGCTAATGACTGCAGCCTTCATCACTTCTTAATTAGAGCATCAAAATTTTGGCATGAAAATCATTGAGTTATTGCATTGTCAACATATTAATGTGATAAACATATTGGAGCAAAGCCTGAAGCGAAGGACTCTGCACATCTAAAGATTCCCATAGCATCCATTACTTAACGTATAGCATCACTTCTCACTGAACCCAATAGATTGTTATGTCTACTGCAAGAAAAAATGCTATGTTTGGAGGAAAAAAACACAGCACCAAAACCTCATCCCAACTGCAAAGCATTGTAGATTGAGCATCATGGTTTGGGGCTGATGGAGAAAGTATCATGGTTCAGCACTGGTGGAGTCGACATCATGTCTGGAGCTGGTGGAAGAATCATCGTGGTTTAGGGCTGGTGGAGGAAGAATCATGGTTTGGGGGTAGTGGAAGGACATCATGGTTTGGGGCTGGTGGAGGGAGCATCGTAGTTTGTAGCTGATGGAGGGATCATCATGATTTGGGGCTGATGGAAAAAGTATCATGGTTCAGCACTAGTGGAGTAGTCATCATGTCTGGAGCTGGTGGAGGGATCATCATGGTTTAGGGTTGGTGGAGGAAGAATCATGGTTTGAGGGTAGTGGAAGGAGATCATGGTTTGGGGCTGGTGGAGGGAGCATTGTAGTTTGTAGCTGATGTAGGTATAATCGTGATTTGGGTCTATTGGAGAAAGTATCATGGTTCAGCACTGGTGGAGCGGACATCATGTTTGGAGCTGGTGGAGGGATCATCAAGGTTTAGGGCTGGTGGAGGGAGAATCATGGTTTGGGGTTGGTCAAAGAAGTATCAAGGTCCAGCACTGGTGGAGCAGACATAATGTTTGGAGCTGGTGGAGGGATTATCATGGTTTAGGGTTGATGGAAGGACATCATGGTTTGGGGCTGGAGGAGGGAGCATCATAGTTTGTAGCTGGTGAAGTTGGAGTCATCGTTTGGAGCTGGTGGAAAGAGTGTCGTGGTTTGGGGCTGGTAGAGAGAGCATCATCGTTTGAAGCTGCTTTGCTCCCTCAGGGCCTGGAAATCTTATGATCATTGAGGGAACAAAGAATACTAAGGTGTAAGAAAACTGTTGGGTGACAGAACAAAACAATAATCCAAAGCCCTCAAGTAAATTTACAAAAGAATGGTTAAAAAAGAAGATTAGTGTTTTAGAAGTCACAGTACTGACCATAACCCTATCAGATACTGTGGAATGACCTGAAGAAGGCTGTGCATGCAAGGTATCCTAGAAATATTGAGGAACTGAAACAGATTTGCAGAGCGGAATGGTCCTAAATTCTTCCTCAAAGTTGTGCAAAATTTGCAGCTGCGGGAATCATTTGGTAGAGATGATTTGTGCAAAACGGTCATTAAATTTAAAGGGACACTGACAGACCCAATTAGCATATTTAGGTATATATACGTGAGTACAGGTCTTATAAAGTCTATTAAAATGATCTAAGTATCCCCCCTGTCCACCTTATAAGTACCAAAATATAAAGTTATATAACCTGCTTGTCCGGTCACGAATCTGCCCAAGGGGCGGTGCTTCATCACAAAATGCGCCCAGCCAGCCGCTCCTAACTGCCATTCTGAAGCCCCGCCCAGCTCATCAATATTCACTTAGCTGGGCGGCGGCTACAACTCTCCCGACTCAAGTGCCCGGCGCATGCGCATAAAGCAGAGGCTGCAGCACTTGAGTCCGGAGAGTTGTAGCCGCCGCCCAGCTAAGTCAATATTGATGAGCTGGGCGGGGCTTCAGAACGGCAGTTAGGAGCGGCTGGCTGGGCGCATTTTGTGATGAAGCACCGCCCCTTGGGCAGATTGGTGACCGGACAAGCAGGTTATATAACTTTTTATTTTGGTACTTATAAGGTGGACAGGGGGGATACTTAGATCATTTTAATAGACTTTATAAGACCTGTACTCACGTATATATACCTAAATATGCTAATTGGGGCTGTCAGTGTCCCTTTAAGGGTTCACTTACTTTTTCTCCCTGCGTGGTGGATGTTGAATCTATGTGCTCAATAAAAGACATGGGCGGTTTGTGTGTAATTGATTCACTTAGAATGTGTTATGTCTAGTCAACATGTTATTAGTAATCAATGCTGGTCCCAAGGTTTCACTTACTTTTTTATTGGTTGACTGCACACAAACTGTCCAAGCCACAGTCACCAAAATTATGAAGCAGATGAATGAAGAAAATGTGCATTGTACCCTTCCTGCCCACAGGTACCCGCCTGCCTCATTATCACATAATACAAAGACCAGTGAAACCGTAGATGATTGCTCGATACATTCCTGTGTGATGCTTCTCCAGCAAGGAAGAGGTTAAGACAGAAAGTCTGGTTGGCACCTATTGGATGCTGCACCTCTCAGGGAACCTCTGCCATGTCAGCCGCTGCCTCCCTCTCATCCCCTCCAGCTACCAGATCCTCCGTGTGTCAGCTCCGCAACCTCACTACAGCATGCCAACCGCCATCAAGACGGAGGTGTAAAAATAATCCCGGCATCTGCTCCTCTCTCCGGTCTGGGTGCAGATGATCCGATGTGTTGGCAGTGCTACCTGTGTGGGAGGAAGGACGCATCTCTGTAACCTTCACATCCTGGGGAGGTGGTATCCTTCTCCTTCCTGGTGCCCTTCATAGCATGCCACATTTGTATCTACAGCAGAGGGTGGCATCCGCATACAGCCACACCTCAGGAATGACCCTGCCAGGCCTCAACAGGAGAATCAGGCCCATGGTCAAAGCAGCTTACACCAAGGAGATGCAAGCCCTAGGAGGTCATATCTAAGAATCCATAAGACACCGAGGTCTGGTCATGGGCCACCACCATCGGTCCATAAAAACAGTGACTCATAGTTTGTGACTGGCTGATGTGGAAGCCCCCAAAGTTTTCCCGCCACAGTTACTAACCACATACAGTAGAACATCTTACGACTAACTACTTTCACGCTAGCGTTGTTCGGGATAACTGCCTGCCAGATCCAGCAAACCGTATGCAAACGGAAATATGTTTTTTCCGGATATACCGGATCTGTCTCATCCGGAATAACGGATCCGGTATTTTTTTTTCTTTCAAGGATCAAAAGCAAAAACAGCTCCTCCTTTGTCCCGGCGCAGACCGGAAAACTGGATCTGGCAACGCAGCAATTTCTGGAACACTTGGTACCAGATCCGGCATTAATACATCTCTATGGACATGAATGCCAGATCCGGCAAGTGTGGTAGTGTTCCAGAATTTTGGCAATTCAAATACCGTACAAGGGACGGAATGGAAGACATCCTGAGGCATACTGAACGGATTGCTTTCCATTCAGAATGCATTAGGACAAAACTGAAGCATTTTTTTTTTCCAGTATTGAGACCCTTTACCGGATTTCAATACCGGAAAAGAATAACGCTAGTGTGAAAGTACGCTTATTCTTGGTCATGGTCGTGTTCTTGAGTTGAGTTGTACACTGGGGAGAAGAAAAGGTCCCCTGGGATAAACAATTCCTTTAATAGCTCAGACATTGACCACAAAATAGTTACCTCCAATAGTTGGCACTGGAGGGACAGCTTTCTTTCTCCTGGAGGAGAACTCATTTGCATATCATTTCCCAGGTAGCACTGCGCCTGTAAGACTCCATACAGAAGCTGGTGGTCTCCACAAGCAGAAACAGTACCTCCGGGACCACCTTGAAAGCCTTTTTATCCAGTACCTTGCTCTGTACTGCTAAGGAGCAAGTAACCCAGACCAACTACTTGCAAATGGATGCCTCTGATTTGGCAAAAATCTGTAGTTATGTTCCAAAGCCCTTTAAAAGGGAAGAAAATATTTAAGAATGGGTAAAAAAAAAAACAATTCTCCACCACTGCTGCTCAGACGCCGCTAGTGTCCCGGCTGCCCGCTCTGCCGGAGTAGTGTTGGAACGGCAGCGGTGGCAATCGGTGAGGGTGAGTATTGATAATTTTTTTATCTTTAATTAACCCATTCCAACCTGGTAATTAAATAAATTTTTCCCCAGAAAGATCCTTAAAGGGGTTATCCATCCCCTATAATGCCTCCTCTAACGCCCGGGCCCCTTATACAGTTTATGCTTACCTTGATCTCTGGCACGCGCCTCGCTTCTGATGCCCGCATGGCCGCCACTGCATCTCCCTGTTGCACAGATCAAGACATCCGGCGATGAAGGGGGTAGCCAATAGCAGGCCGCGACGGGAACGAGCCTACTTAGCATCGCGGGTGATGCTAGGGAGGCTTGTTTCCGTTGCAGCCCTCTTTTGGCTCAACCCCACGTCGCCGGATGTTTTGATCCGCGCGACGGGGAGAAGCAGCGGTGGCCATGCGGGGATCAGGAGTGACACAGGTGCGGTGGAGCGAGGTAAGTACAATCTGAGGGGCCCGGGCATTTGGGGGGACATTATAGGGGTTGGATAACCCCTTTAAAGTATCAGATATTAACTCACTGGTAGCTACCTATAGGTGGCACTACAGAGAGCCAAAATATATACCTGCAGTACCTCCTCCTAGCCTGCAGATGTCACTATTGCCAACACCAATACTTAACCAAAGTGATCGATAGAAGCGGGAGGATAGAGGGGAGGTTGTACTGTAACTTTAAGTAGCTTTAAAACCGTGGAGACGACTCCTGAGTGATAATTTGTGCGGCGGTGCCAGTGATAATACCTCTGTTTTAATTAGTGAGGAGCAGCACACACATTTTCCATAATGAACATACAAGCCTTTGGCTACGATTGATTGTCTATGAAAAACCCTGCGCGGAGCTATTTATTCTGAGAGCGTTATCGACCCGGAGGGGGTGTCGGGATAGATACTCACACATGACGTTGAGGAATACGTTGTCTGAAGCTAGCACCACTTTCTCCCGCGTGGCCCGGTCATATATCCCGACGTGACACTCGTAGGGTCCGTTGTCTGAAATCCTCACCTCGGGGAGCCTGGAAGAAGACAAGAACGGGAGCGGTTAATTATATCAGCCGAGCGGAACGATCTTACGCGCCTTTTTAACGGTCACAGCCAGAACCCAATAAAGGATCCCGTTTTATTGGAATTACATTGGCCACAATAATGGAGCGAGCTCCACGGAGGCTTTATGGGGTGTGAAAATGGCTGTTTTATCGCCTGGTCTCCTCGCAAATGCAAAAAAAAGTTTCTTTGAAGAGTAATAGATCCATGGAGAGGAAGAGGGGGGGAATGGGAAGGAGAAAAATATCAGATGATGGCGATGGCTGGAAAATCCGTCTCCGTTCCTGCCCACGCCACCACTTCTAGTCCCGTAATAATGACTCTACCAATTAAGGGTAACCTTGACAAGAAGCAGCTTAACGTCGGGTAAACATATAATTACGTTGGATATGAGCGCTGTGACGCGCGCTCCACTGACACTGCGAGAAATATTAGTCTTCTATCCCTTCAACGTGTTATTTTCTCGCGCGCCATTAGTGCTGGCATCTGTGAGGGTGTAATTGGGGGTTTCTGGCACCTGGGAGGTGGGTCCGCTCATACATTACATTATACTAAGTAACAAGTAAAAGCTACAAGAGGCATTAACCTATCGGAGGGCGGATACAAAGTATCAGACTATGTTCACCTCATGTTCTGGGATGGTAAAGCTGCCAACGTACATGTTCAAAGGCATCCATAGGGTTACCTGTGCCGGACGGAGGCCGATACTGTCCTCCGGTATAGGTCAGCTGTTTGAGTGTCACATGACCTCGTGATGTCATACACCCCCCCCCCCCCAAGTGCCTACACTCCACCCCTTTACCGTCCCTGCTTTTTACAGGAAAAAAAAATGGTCAAATTTTATATCAAGGCTACATGCACAACACACGTCTGTTTTAAGACCAATGGTTGTCTATGGGGTTATTCATGGTCAGTTAAAAACGGACGTTGAAAATTAGAACATCTTGTCCGTTTTTCACTCATGACCACCCCCATACAATTGAATGGGCCCGTTTTTAACTTCCGTTTCTCAGAAAGGCATCAGTGGGGAAAAAAAGTCTGTTAAAAGTGGACAGCGGATTGACCTAAGGCTACATGCAAAACGTCTGTTAAAAACGGATAAACTGTCCATATCAGTGAAACACAGACAAAATAGAACATATTTTTTAGATTTTTTTTTGGCGTCCGTTAATCACTGGCTGTCAAAATAACTGTCATGTGAATAACCCCATAAACTACCATTGGTCTTAAAATGGACGTGTGATAGCTGTAAAAAAAAAAAATGTCCATCACACGTCCTTTTTTTTCCACTGTGCATGTAGCCTAAATCTGGCAATATTTATTTCAAATATTTACAAACATAAATATTTATGCTAAAAACAAAACAAAACATTGTAATCAGAATGAAGGGTTAGGGTACTTTCACACTTGCGGCAGGACGGATCCGGCAAGCTGGTCTCCCTGTCGGATCCGTCCTTCCGCTGTTTCGCCGATCCGTCCCCATTGACTATAATGGGGACGGGGGCTGAGCTCCGGCGCAGCACGGCGGTGCACGGCGAAAGCTGCCGGACTAAAAAGTCGGACATGCATGACTTTTAGTCCGGCGGCTTTTGCCGTGCACCGCCGTGCTGCGCCGGAGCTCAGCCCCCGTCCCCATTATAGTCAATGGGGACGGAGCGGCGGTCCAGCGGCTCGGCGAAACAGCGAAAGGACGGATCCGACAGGGAGACCAGCCTGTCGGATCCGTCCTGCCGCAAGTGTGAAACTAGCCTTACTCATCAATATCTGATCAATAGAAATCCGACACCTGACAACCCCAAGGATCAGCTGTTCTGCAGTAGCTTCGGCGCCAGAACTCCACAGCTCCACCTGTTTTCTATTTGTCAGTTCGTTTCACTGGGAGTCGCTCTGCAATTACCAGTTCCGTCCGCTACAGCTCTGACCTTTGACTCTGAAACTATAGGTAGGCGGGGTTTGCGAGGTGTCGGGTCCCTGCCAATAAGACAGTGATAACCTATCCTGGGGATCGGCCTGATTTAGCCCTGTGCACAAATCTGATTGGTTTGTAACAATGTATCAGTGCAGCAAAGAGCCTCTTGTTCTGCTGCTACATCCCTAGACTGTACAAGTCTACCATCATCAGCTGTGTGAACAGGGCACTAGGTTTTTTATTTATTTTTTGCTTTGCAAATCAGAAACAATGCTTCCATTCACTGACTGGGAGCAGAGATACTAAATGATATTTAATCATTTGTGTGAGGCCATGATACGGCTACATCTATCATGTAATCATGAGAGAACCGACGGGTTTGATGTATGTCTGGCTACAGGGGAACTACAACTCTCAGCATAGACTGTTCATATCTACAAAGTGCAGGACGAGAAATATAAAACTGCAGGAGACTTTGTAAAGGCTGAAGGACGTAAGGGGCGCAGGGTCAGTAGGGCCGTGGACTGGAGATGAATGGACTCATCCTCTGGTTATGGAGATGCAGGAAACCATATCTGTAAGCCGGATACATATTTAAACATTTGCTTCGGGTCTAGTTTAAGTTCTCACAACTCTGAAATCTATTCTTCTCGGACTATACATTATTCAGGCTGCGCCTTCAATAATTCAACTGGCCCTTTATGCTGAAGTTATAAAAGTGTCTTTAGTCTGTGAGTCTCCCACAAAATCCACCTGTAATCCCTACTGATACACAGTGACAGATATTTATTTTATGCACTTATATAGCGCTGACATATTCCGCAGAGCTTTACAGGCATCATCACTCTGTCCCCAATGGAGCTCACAATCTAAGGTCCCTATCAGTACGTCTTTGGAGTGTAGGAGGAAACCGGAGAAAACCCACACAAACACGGGGAGGACATACAAACTCCATGCAGATGTTATCCTTGGTTGGATTCAAACCTAGGACCCCAGTGCTGCAAGGCACCAGTGCTAACCACTGTATTGCACCAGTGACAGTCCTTCCTGATAAACAGTGAGAGAAACTAGATAGGCAGGAATGACAATCTCTTATGATAAACAGTGGCAGATACTAGACAGGCAGAAATGACAGTCTCATGATACACAGGGACAGACACTAGATGGACAGGAATGACGGTCCCTTCTGATAAACAGTGATAGAAACTAGATGGGCAACGATGACAGTCCCTCTTAATACACGGTGACAGACATTAGATGGGCAGGAATGACAGTCCCTCTTGATACACAGTGACAGAAAATAGATGAGCAGGAATAACAGTTTTTTCTGAGGCAGTTTTAGATACTAGATGGGCAGAATTGATAGTCTCTCCTGATACAGAGTGACATGCACTAGATGGGCAGGAATGACAGTCTCTCCTGATATACAGTGACAGAAACTAGATGGGCAGGAATGACAGTTTCTCCTGATACACCAGGATAGATACTAGATGGGAAGGAATGAGAGTCTCTTCTAATACACAGCAACAGACACTAGATAGGCAGGAATGACAATCCCCCCTGATACACATTGATAGATATTAGATGGGCAGGAATGATAGTCTCTCCTGATATACTGTACAGGTATAAATACTAGATGAGGCGAAATGACAGTCTCTTCTAATACATAATGACAGACACTAGATAGGCAGGAATGATAGTCTTTTCTGATACACAGTGACCGACACTAGATAGGCAGGAATAACAGTCTCTGATGATACACAGTGACAGACACTAGATAGGCCGGAATGACAGTCTCTCATGATACACAGTAACAGACAGTAGATAGGCAGGAATGGCAGTCTGTCATGATACACGGTGACAGACACTAGATAGGCCGGAATGACAGTCTCTCATGATACACAGTGACAGACACTAGATAGGCCGGAATGACAGTCTCTCATGATACACAGTGACAGACACTAGATAGGCCGGAATGACAGTCTCTCATGATACACAGTGACAGACACTAGATAGGCCGGAATGACAGTCTCTCATGATACACAGTTACAGACACAAGATAAGCCGGAATGATAGCCTTTTCTGATATATAGTAACAGACAGTAGATAGGCAGGAATGACAGTCTCTCATGATACATGGTGACAGACACTAGATAGGCCGGAATGACAGTCTCTCATGATACACAGTGACAGACACTAGATAGGCCGGAATGACAGTCTCTCATGATACACAGTGACAGACACTAGATAAGCCGGAATGACAGTCTCTCATGATACACAGTGACAGACACTAGATAAGCCGGAATGATAGCCTTTTCTGATATATAGTAACAGACAGTAGATAGGCAGGAATGACAGTCTCTCATGATACATGGTGACAGACAGTAGATAGGCAGGAATGACAGTCTCTCATGATACACAGTGACAGACACTAGATAGGCCGGAATGACAGTCTCTCATGATACACAGTGACAGACACTAGATAGGCCGGAATGACAGTCTCTCATGATACACAGTGACAGACACTAGATAGGCCGGAATGAAAGCCCTTTTTGATATACAGTAACAGACAGTAGATAGGCAGGAATGGCAGTCTGTCATGATACACGGTGACAGACTCTAGATAGGCAGGAATGACAGTCTCTCATGATACACAGTGACAGACACTAGATAGGCAGGAATGATAGCCTTTTCTGATATACAGTAACAGACAGTAGATAGGCAGGAATGACAGTCTCTCATGATACACTAGATAGGCCGTAATGATAGCCTTTTCTGATATACAGTAGATGGGCAGGAATGTCAGTCTCTCCTGGTAAACCTTGACTTTGATCTATCTCTACATAGCTTGACAGATCAGTCATTCAGAACGTTAGGAAAGCTCACAACTCTAGTGAAAGAGGCAATGGTGGCCAAATTGGTAGTCACCCAGCTTTTCCAAAAAAGAAGTTAAAGTACAACTAAGACCTTGATGACTCCAGGACTTATATCTATGGGGAATCTTCACGTTAGGTAGCAGCGATGGACACTTGGGTCACACACATTGTCCTCCTTATATGCGGTCAGGCGCCGGTTTTTCTGTGATGTATGTGCCGGGGTTTTGAGATGAAGCTGTGATCAATTTACCTCCTCCTGTCACAGACCCCTCTGCAAAGTGGATTAAGAACACAAGCCGCACATTCACTTCAGGAATTGAGGGGCATCGATCAGGGGCGGCCGAGCAGTCGGCGGTCAGGACTCAGATAAGAGAGGCCCGGGATGGACCTGCTTTCAGCAGCAATATGGTAAAATCAATAAACTATTAATAACCTCACAGGACAAGCAGATTGCCGCCTAATGCAGTTGAGTTGCTGGAGTTTACCAACACTGACAGTTCCTCAGAAGGGTAAGTAATTGTGTTACAGAGCCGGGGCTGACATGGCGATCAGAGCCAAGTGCCAGCCGCAGATAATGTAAGTATTAAATCCCACAGCACCCCACCCCCACCCTAATCCGGCCCTGCTGCCGATGCTGGAAGCTTACCACATACTCAATGAGGTCTAGAGCCGGCGTCCTCCGCACTGATGCTCACAAACAACCTACAGTGATAGATTGCAAGCTTCTGTGGCACACAATTACCCTCCTAATGCTTCAAGTCTACTGATTACAATAATTCTTAGAGAATAGTATTGTAACCAAATAATAATAATAAATTATATTATAATATTTATATATATATATATATATATATATATATATATATAATTATAATTAATAATAATATATTAATAATGATACACAAAGCATGATCTTTTCATGGGAGAGAGTTGCAGTACCACTCATGGCCACTACACAAAGTACGGCGCTGTGTGATTTCCACTGTCCATTCCAGAGCGTCGCGACCACTTCAATCAGCTGATCGGTAGGAGGGCAGGTGGTTGGACCCTTACCGATCTGATGTCCTATAGTTAGGTCATCAACATTAAAACTCCTGGAAAACCTCTTTCTGGTCATGCTGAGAAAATTTAGAATTTTATATCTAAAAAAAAAATCCTGCAATTTCCTAATAGACTTTGAAATTCCTCAATTCTTTCACGATCTCGTCTTGCTGTCCATGAGAGGCTGAAAACATATTCCGACCTATCCTGCTCATACAGCTGAGGGTTTGTTACAACTGAACCAGTGCTCTATAAGTAAGTCTTTCTGTCCTGTCCTGAGGGTTTGTCACAATGTATCAGCCTTGGGGCTCATGCACACAAACGTATTTTCTTTCCGTGTCCGTTCCGGGTTTTTTGCGGAACATATGCAGAACCATTCACTTCAATGGATCCGCCCAAAAAAACGAAGTTACTCCGTGTGGATTCCGTTTCCGTATGTCCGTATTTCCGTTCCGTAAAAAATAGAACATGTCCTATTATTCGCATTACGGACAAGGATAGTACTGTTCTATGAAGGGCCAGCTGTTCCGTAAAATACAGAATGCACATGGATGTCATCCGTATTTTTTGCGGATCCGTTTTTTGCGGACCACAAAATACATACGGTCGTGTGCATGAGTCCTTTGGATGTAAACAAGAATATTCCCTATTTCTGACAGCAAGCAGAGATATTGAAATTAGAAAGGTGCATTTTTAAAAATCTTTAAACAGCAATTAAGACTTAAGTCGGCCACTTAAAAAAAATAAGCTCACGTAAAAAAAAACTGACGCAAAATAGTAAAAGTAGTAACACTCACCCCCTGCTCCCTTACTTATGCTTCCTTTATTTATTTATTGGTCCTCATTTGGTCTCTAAACTTCCTGGTTCCTCTTGATACAAACATATGATGCTGCAGCCAATCACTGGTCACAGCAATGACCTGTTATAGCCACTGATTGGCTGCAGAGATCACATGTCCATGTTGAGAGAAGCCAGGAAGTATTTAGACCGGCAAGGGATCTGGGACGCATCAGAGCAGTGGGGGATCGGTGAGGCGAGCATTAGGCTACTTTCACATTAGCGTTTTTGCTGGATCCGGCAGGGCTCGGAAAAAAACGCTTCCGTTACTGATAATACAAACATCTGCATCCGTTATGAATGGATCCAGTTGTATGATCTATTACAGGGATGGCCAACCTGAGGCTCTCCAGCTGTTGCAAAACTACAACTCCCAGCATGCCCAGACTGCCTACAGGTATCAGCCTACAGCAAAGCATGGTGGGAGTTGTAGTTTTACAACAGCTGGAGAGCCACAGGTTGGCCATCCCTGATCTATAACATTGCCCAGACGGATCCGTCATGAACTCCATTAAAAGTCAGAGGGGGATGAATCCGTTTTCTATTGTGTCAGATTGTATCAGAGAAAATGGATCCGTCCCCATTGACTTGCATTGTGGGTCATGACGGATCCGTCTTCCTCCGTATCCCAGAACGGAAAGAAAACTGCAGCATGCTGTGGTTTTCTCTCCGATATGGGAACGCAACCAAACGGAACGGAATGCATTCTGGTGCACTGCGTTTAGTTCAGTTACGTTTTGTCCCAATTGACAATAAATGGGGACAAAACGGAAGCATTTTATTTCAGTATTGAGACCCTATGACGCATCTCAATACCGGAAAAATAGAAACGCTAGTGTGAAAGTGGCCTTACTTCTTCTATTAATTTACACTATTTTGACCATTAGATTTTTTGGTTTTTTTGTTTAATTAAATGGCAAAGCAACCCCTATACACAAATCTAACTGGACAACCTAAATATATCAAACTGGACAACCGCTTTAAAATGTCTAACCGACAACCACATTAAATTTATTAGACTAGACAACCTCTTTAAATATGTCAAACTGGACAACCCCTTTAAATATCTCAAAGTGGATAATCCCTCTATAAATCTAAAATTGGACAACCCCTTTAAATATACCAAACTAGAAAGCCCCTTTTTAAATATATACACCTGGACAACCTCTTTAAATCTACCACACTGGATAACCCAGTGGGGTGCTATCGTGGTATTGAATTCTTATCAGTATGGCGGTGAATGTGAACGCCAATTGTCTGATCTAGACACATACAAAATATTAAAAGGCGACCCCACCCTTCAATACCAAAATGAGTTGAAAAATGATTGTGATAAAGAACTTGATGAGGGTATCCTCCTCGAACATGAATACAAATATATAATTGGAACATCAAAATGACTACCCGTTTTTTATTGCATCCCCAAAATTAATAAAAACTATACTGAACCACCAGGGAGACCCATAATCTCTGTTATTGGCTCAATATCATCAAATCTGTCACAATACATAGATAGATTATTGCAACCTACAGTGAAACAGATTCCCTCCTACATAAAAGATACCACAGACATCATATCCACTCTGGAAAAATTAGAGGTCCAAGGTCATTGGATACTGGGAACTATGGATGTAAATTCACTTTATACAATCATTGATCATAATCAAGGGATTCAGGCGTTGGACGGTCAATTACAACTCAATAGCACTCTAAAACAGGGACTGATTGATTTTATAACAGAGGGTGTCAGATATATTTTAATGCATAATTTTGTTTATATACGGGTCTGAATATTACTTACAGGAACGCGGCACAGCCATGGGTACCAGATTCGCCCCCTGCTATGCCAATCTATTTATGGCTCAATGGGAGGCCGACACCATCGGCCCTCTTCTGGGGACGAGTCTGGTACTATGGCGCCGCTACATTGACGACATCATATTTATACAGAGGATACAGAGGATCTCCTGAGTGAGTTTTTGGTACAGATTAACAATAATGAGAGAAATTAGAAATTTACCACTAATACAAGTAAATCAAAAATAGAATTTTTGGATTTAACCATAAAAAACATAGATGATAGATTTATATGTAACACTTACCACAAACCTGGAATAAAAATTGCTATATTTTATTTTCAAGCTGTCGTCTCCCTAGGTGGTTATTAAATATCCCCACAAGACAATTTAGACGTTTTAAACGCAACTGTACATCAAATGAACAATTTGAACATGAGGCCAGTCAATTAAAAACAACAATTTTTAGATAAACAATACCCAGAGAAATCAATAGAGAAATCATTGGATAAAGTAAGAAATATGAACCAAGAGACTTTTTTTTATGTCGGATAAAAAGGAGACTAAACAAGATGAGAATTTTCACATAATATTACCATTTCACTCACAATACAGTACAGTGGAAAAAATCATAAAGAAACATCATAAGATAGTGGGGCCCCTATTACCGGACACCCCCTTAATGACAGATACAAAAGCACCCAGCTTAGGCCTAAGAGTTGCTCCGACAGTGAAAAGAAACACCACAAAAAAGGGCTATTTTCAAAAGGGTTCCATCGATGTGGTAAATGTAGCAATTGCAAAACTACTCATTTTTCTAATAAAAACACAACACAAGTACAATCCACCCAAAACACATTCTGTTACGCCATCGAAGACAGTTTATGTTGTGGTACGACAGATGTAATATACATCTTAGAATGTCCATGTCAAAAACAATATGTAGGAAGGACTAAAAGAACTTAAAAACAAAGCGTATCAGAACATATTGCAAATATCAAAAAAGGATTTGAGAATCATTCTGTCTCAAAGCACTTTAAGATTTACCCAAATAAGGACCCATCTAAACTCATCTTTGTAGCTTTGGAAAAAATTAGGAGGCCTTGGAGAGGTGGCGACCACGTCGCTAATATGTCTAGAGCCGAATCACGAAAAATCTTTGAATTCGACACAATGATCCCCGCAGGCCTAAATGCTGAGATGGAGCTGTTTGGTTTCCTGTGATATGGGGTGGGTGCCGGTTGAGGACGGGACATCGAGGTCCGGCTGTCTACCAGCACTTCGATCTCCCCTCCCTGGCCGGCCTCTACCGCCATACGTACCTCAAGTTTGGTACATTCCCTTAATTTATTATAGTGATCAAGAATCCACGGAAGACACAGATATAAAAAGATACATAAGTACACCACAACATATTTTAATACATGCAGTTTATATGAATATCCGTGATACCAATAGATATATTTCACACTCTAAAACATTAAAATTATACACCTAGGGTAGTGCATACAGACCTGTAACCCCAAATATGTATTTAAGACCATTATTGCACCAGAAATGCAAAGAAAACGCAGTTGAGTTTTTATATTTTTTATATTATCTTTTTTTTTATATCGTTTTTACATTTTTTTAATATCTTTTATATAATTATTCTGTCATTTGGTTATTTTTTCCTAATATACCTTTCTTAATATGCTCTTTTTTTTATTAATTCATTGCATTTTTTGAGGAGTTTTACAAATTGTGTAAAGGTTCATACTATGTCCTGATCCATTTCATATATTGAGTTGGAGAATGACAAGCACCTCCTTCTAATCAGAGTATAAAAGGATCCACAATAGTGCATGGTATTGCTTCCCACTGATGAAGGAGCAGAAGGCTCCGAAACGCGTCTCAGTTTTAAACAGTTAATACATGCACGCATAATCAGACTACATGTTGGAACCATGGCAGAGTATAACTACCTACAACAAATAGGGGCGCTCCGTAATTCTGAAAGTCAGCGAGGAGGAGTGGGGCCGGCAATCCAAGCACACGTGGGACGCCAAGACCAGTAAGGAAAGAAAGGACGTGAAAGACACCGCGGTCCACCTTGATCTGGAACAAGTTGCTGTAATGTAATTACTGACCCCCAATACACCTCCTCAATCTATGCCATATTGCTGGTCAAGAACTGTCTTACTAAAGTGAAAGGAACACTGCCTATGCAACAGTGTGTTGCGGCCATTAATCCCATACGGGCCGAATACTGAATTTCCTATGTGAATCCTACCAGATGATACTGCTGAACGCTACCTATGCATCATAAAGAATATCTGTATATACAGCTGGCTGATAACATGTAACCATTAGAACATAGGTGGATATAAACTCCCCTCTGTACTTCATGTATTCAGCAGACAGCCATATGTATTCAGCGTGCACTTCGATATCCAGCAAAGATTCAGTTTTTTTAGATTGAACGTTGCATACTGATGTACCCAACGGGCAGCTCTACGTATCCAGCGCAAACTTTTATATTCAACAGAGATTGAACCGTTTCTATGCTGACGTATTCAACGGGCAGCGTGAATTGTTATACTCCTCTATTCAGCGGACAGCTCCATGTATTCAGCGTGTACTTCTATACTCAGCATAGATTGTTTTTATACTTCCGCAATGATTGGATGTATTCAGCGTGTACTTGTGTATTCAGCAACAATCTGACGTACTCAGCCATTAATACATAGAATAAGCCTTTTCTTTTTCTCCTGCGAAGCAATTTACAATTAGCGGAACATTCTGATCTTATAATATCATGTTCATATCTTTATTCCTATGTACATAGCATTTGTTTTATGTACCCAGACAGATACTTTCGGAAAATTGTTTTCCCAATTTCTGCCTTTTACATTTTATTTTAATAATATCTTTTAATTTGAATAAACTGATGTTTTTACTTGATAAAACACCAGATATAAATAAGCGTGCCTTCCTTTTTATAATAACACTGGATAACCCCTTTAACTAAATCAAATTGGAGCAGCCCTTTCATTAGCATGACTTTTCAATTGTATTACTGCAGCTGCATCCCCCTCCTCTCCCTACCACCTTGGTTTGTATTGTATTTCTGTAGATGGATGTTTCGGTGACGGAGGAGGTTTGGCATCAGAGAATCTGACAGGGAGAGGAGAGCTTCAGACTGCTGGACGCCGAGGAACAGGACATTTCCTTTAAGAACTTGTATTACGATGTTTCCTATATGGACACATTGCTGATACATGTATAACATAGTAACACTAGTCCCACAGTGTCAGCTCTGGAGCATTACTCCACCACTCTATGACGTCTATGGCCTTGGTCTCTCAGGTGTGGCGGTCTCGGGGGGTCTCTGCAGAGTGTCGCTCCCTCCTGCAGTTTCATCCTTTTCCATATTGTTTGCTTTTTCAAAGACAATCCTTGAAGCAGAATCGCTCAGCCTGACAAAGGGTGACATAGAGAAGCGCGGGCGATGTGGGGGCGGCAGAGGGGGACATCAATGGTTTTGGGGAGGTTTTTGTGAGCGAAGTAAATCTCAGTCATTCTCCTCTTGGCTCCGTGCACCTGAGTGAAGAGCCAGCACCTGCTTCCAAGGACCACGGAGCTGCCAAATCTGAGCGAGCTGCTCATCGACTCCCTGCCATCCACATTCTGCCAGTCAATATGTGACGCCATGTACTGACCCTTCCCCTCCCAATTATTGATAGACCTACAGTATTTAAACACAGGAACACCATATGGGGCATCCGTCTGTAGAGTCTTCAGTAAGTGGCGCGCCCCTTTCATTAAAAAAACAGGTACACATCATTTGAGCTGCTTTATCTTAACATTGTATCCATATTAACCACACATTGTATCCATATTAACCAATGAGTCAATTAATGTCACATGGGTGGGGGGGGGGGAGCCGCTCTCGATTAATCAGCGGGCCTGTAGGCGGACTATTTACCGAAGAATACGAGAAAATAAAGGCAGTGTGACACGAAAATTGATACTCATCCCAAACATGTGTCAGACGTCGCTGCTCCTGACAGCTCCTATTGACGGCGCGTATGTCCATAGACACGAATGGTTGCATTTGAAGAAAACACAAGCGTCGGTGAGAAAAAAAAAGCTAATATTACTCCATCGCGCGGAGCGAGGACAATCCAGGAACACAATGGACTCACGGCTCATTACTCTTTACGTGGGCTTCATTATAACAGCTATGTATTTATATGTAATATTACCTACAAACAAGCCGGCGGGAGATGAGGCTGCCAGTATATGCCGCATCCGTGAGAGCAACACGAGCTGGTGGAAGACGGCGGCGGATTGCAGACTTCTGCACGGTTTGGAAAATTGCACATAAAGTAGGGTTTGCAGTAGGTGATGGGCATATAATAAATCGCAATATTGGGGCTTAATGATATTGCCACATGCTGCTCACCAATCAGGAAAATCTGAGTAATATGACCCCGCCCCCGAGGAGTCAGCTGTTACTTGTAAAGTGAGTAACAAGGGGCTTTATGAAAGGCAATGGATCCATTATACAGTTTTATTGCTATATATTTCTTTAGCCTCCTTTGTCGGACATTACCGTCCTTTAAAGGGGTTTTGGGAGCAGAATATGCTCAGAATAGGTAATCAATATCTGATCAGTGGAAATCATCCGACTTCCAGCCCCCGATCAGGTGTTTGAATGGGCTGCGGCACTCCGGTAAGCGCTGCAGCCTCTTCCTAGGCCAGCGACGTCATATTCATCAATCACATGGCTTACGTGCAACTCAGTCCCATTCAAGTGCATAGGCCTGGGCTGCAATACCAAGCACAGCCACTATATAACATATGGCGCTGTGCTGGATAAGTTGTGAGGAGACTGGAGCACTATAACCTCTTCAAACAGCTGAATGGCAGAGGTACAGGGAGACGGACCCCCAAAAATAAGGATATTGATGACCTATCCTTAAAGTGTAACGGTCATACTTTTTTTTATTTTTGTAATGTGTAGGGACAGTAATACGGAACATTTTTGTAATATACTTTAATTACTGAAATTTTACATTTCCATTACAAAAAATAGCTCTAAAGTGGCCCATTTTGAGCCTTAGCAACGCTTCTCTGTCTTCTGTTTACATAACACAGTCTCCACAGTTATGTAAACAGAAGACAGAGGAGCGTTGCGGAGGCTCAAAATGGGCCACTTTAGAGCTATTTTTCGAATAGAAATGTACAATTTCAGTAATTAAAGTATATTACAGAAATATTCAGTATCATTGCCCCTACACATTACAAAAATAAAAATAGGAATGACAGTTACACTTTAAGATAGATCATTAATATTATACTCCTGAAAAACCCTTTTAAGAGCAAGGACCTAATAGGAACAGTATTGTTCTACTATACTGTTCTACTACAGCATGTGAAATGCCATATTTTGCATAGAGCTTCCCCAGGCACAGAAGACAGCATAGTCTTTAATATAGTAACATAGTTTATAAGGCCGAAAAAGCCCTCTGTTCATCCAGTTCAGCCTGTTATCCTGCAAGATAATCCAGGGGAAGGCAAAAAGTAGAAGCCAATTTTCATCACTTTAGGGGGAAAAAATTCCTTCCCGACTCCAATCAGGCATCAGAATAACTCCCTGGATCAACGACCCCTCTCTAGTAGCTATAGCTTGTAATATTATTACGCTCCAGAAATACATCCAGGCCCCTCTTGAATTCCTTTATTGTACTCACCATCACCACCTCCTCAGGCAGAGAGCTCCATAGTCTTCACTGGGTCAATCGGGGGCCGGGTGTTCCTGGTTCGTCCAGGGTCATATGTTCCCTGTTCGCTCGGGTTTCATGAATCTCCGTGGTTGGCCGAGCTCCTGGTGTTCCTAAGCGTTCGGGGCTCATGTGTTCCCTGTTGTTCAGGGGTCATGTGTTCCCCGTGTTGTCAGGTGCCACGGGCAGTACAAACCCGGGTGTCATGTGTTCCCTGGGTCATCCGGACCCGATTCCGGCCCAAGTTTCCCTTGGGTCAGGGTCACGCACCCTTCCCTGCCCAGGGGTCTAGCTGTTCGCATCCCTCGCCGGGTATCGGTCCAAAACCCAGCTTGTTTCACGTATAACAGGGTCTCGGCCTCCAGGATTGCGAGCTAGCTGCGTTCGTTCCGCCAAATCTTCTCCTGGTCCAGGTAAAACCCAGCCACGGGCCTGCTGTGCACCTTGCCACTACGCAGCGTATTTATTGTCACAAGCTCCCGTCCACAGGTCTCCATCTCACCCAGAGATCAGTAGCACGGTCCGTTTTTTTCAGGTAAGTAGCGAACACCTCTACGTGGTCAGACCCATTCCCCCCTGCATCGCCCAAGTGCGAATGTCTTCCCCGAATCGCTCGGGTGTGAGGTCGTCCCTGGATCGTTCAGGGGCAATGTCGTCCCTGAATCTTGGGGTCAATGTCGTCCCTGTGTCGCCCAGGGGTAATGTCTTCACTAAAACACGTAAGTATCATGGTTTCCCTGTATCACCCAGGTATCATCTTCCCAGATCCCTGAATCGCTCAGGTCTCATGTTTTTCCTCAGGTCCCAGGGGTCATGTCTACCCTGAATCATTCAGGTTTGTTTTCCCTGGCTTTTTCTCCAAGTTACAGGTGTCATTTTACCCAGGAACCACATGTGTCATGTCTTCCCTGAATCCTCAGGGTTATGTTTCTCCAATTCAGGTGTCATGTTTTCTATCGCTCATGTCATTCTTCCCTAAGTGACTCAGGGGCCAGGTCCCTGAATCGCTCTGGTGTTATGCCTCCCTTAGTCACTTAGGGGTAAGGTTCCCTGAATCGCTCAGGTGTGGTGTTCCCTGAATCGCTCAGGTGTGGTGTTCCCTGAATCGCTCAGGTGTGGTGTTCCCTGAATCGCTCAGGTGTGGGTGTTCCCTGAATCGCTCAGGTGTGGTGTGTTCCCTGAATCGCTCAGGTGTGGTGTGTTCCCTGAATCACTCAGGTGTGGTGTGTTCCCTGAATCGCTCAGGTGTGGCGTTCTCCCTGATGCAGGTTTTGTTTTCCTTCCTCTTCCAGGTCGGTTGTTCCCAGGTTGCATATTTTCCTGAACAGTCTAGTTATGTATTCCTCTGATGCACACAGGTCAGGTTGGCCTGATTCGCTCAGGCTTCTGTTTTCCCGGCTCTCCCAGGGAGTATGTAGTGGCCAGGTCCAGCCAGATTCAAGGTTCTGCCCGGCCCTCCCAGATGTCCGTCATCTTCATGTAGATGCATATAATTGCCTGCGTTGCTTGGTATTCCATGTCGCCTGAACCGCTCAGGAGGCAGTGCATCGCCCGATTTTCGCAGGTTCCATGCGTCAGCCTGTAATGCTCAGGGATTGGTTCAGCAACGTCCGGCTGGTTCCTGGGTACCCGATTCGTGTCCTGTGTGTCTGGATTTTGTTTCCGCAGGTTTGTTGCATGCTGCGCGACTTCAGGCTCTGATGCTGGCTGTCCAGGGTCACCCAGCAGTTGGCCATGACGCCCAGGCTGCATCCCGGTTCTCCATCACCTCTTTCCAGTGCCACCAGATCGCACCTCTCTCCGGGTCTCGCACCGACGCAAGCTTATTTTTCTTGTAAGCAGGGCCTCAGCCCACCGGAATGTCGATCCATCCTCAGTTATATCGCAGGGCTCCTCCATGCCCCGTCACGCCACGGGCCGGGTTTCAGGTAGGTTCCAGCCGAGTGGCGGCGTGATGCCTCTCCAAAGCTCAGAGCCTTCCTTCATTCATCACGAGCCACCTTTCCAGGTCTGCGGTTATCGCCGGAGACTCGGCAGCAGTGTCCGTTGATTCGGTAGGTTGCAATCCTTTCTATACCATGTTCTTCTCTGTTTCCTGCTGATTCTCAGGTTTCATGTTTTTCCGGATTAGCTCAAATGCACGTTTTTTGCCCATTCACCCAGGTCTAATTCCCGGAGTCGCGCGGTTCACGTGTTTCCTGGATCACTCAGGTCCATGCATTTCCCTGGGTCGCTCGGGTTCATGTGTATTCCTGAGTTCCTCGGGTTTATGTTCCAGAATCGCCCGGGTTCATGTTGTCTGTGTCGCTCGGGTTATGTATGTTCCCAAGTCACTCAGGTTACATTTCCCTGAATCGCTCAGGTTTTGTATCTTTCTGTCTTGCAGGTTGCCAGTATCGCCAGGTGGTATGTTTTCCTGATTCACCCAGGTCACGTATTTTCCGGAATCACTCAGGTTTTGTTTCCTGTCTCCAGGCTGGCAGTTTTCAGGTTGTGTGTTTTCCTTGATTTCTCAGGTTACATATTCCCGGATCGCTCAGGTCTGTGTCCCACAGGTGGTTCGCTTTTGCCTGAATCGCTCAGGTCTTTTGGTCCCACAGGTTGTACGCAGTTGCCTGAATCGCTCAGGATCCGTTATTTGCCTGGAACGCTCAGGGTTTCAGCGGTAACCAGTGGCTTCCATAGCCCATTACCACACGCACCGCCACCTGTCATTCAACACCATCAAGCTGTATTGGCCGGCATTCAATACCGTTGGGTGCTCGGGGACCCCTCCGCCAAATCCGTTTCGTATCAGGCCTTCAAAGCCACCCCCAGGGTTAGCGCGGCGGACAAGGTGCGTAGGCAACCAGTGTCGGGCTAGCTTTCTGCAGATTGGCCGTAGGCCTAAACGGTCTCCCTTGGGCACTCAGCAAGCATCATCACCAAGCAGCCATGTACCTAGGGTTCCACGGGCTCTTGGACCGGGGGAGTTCACCTGCGGCACGGTCAACCGAGCGACCCTGCTCAGGCAACATCTCGCCTGGAATTTGGTCCACTTCATACGGTCCATCCCGGCCACCGAGTCCAATCTGGCTGGTCCTCCCACCGAGGTAGAGTTCTTCCCTACGGCCGACTGTTGGTGTTCCGCCAAGGTGCTCCAGGAGCTCCTGGCCTCCCTCCGATTTTCCGCTCTAGACGACCCGGGGCTCCCGATCAACGGTAGGCACCTGCCTTAAACCCTGTTTATGTCAACATCCGTACCCTGGCCGCAGGGCTGGGTTCATGCCTAGCACGACATCCAGGCACTCCTTCTGCTAGGGGCCGCATCCGCAGCATCAAGTCATCGGGTGCCGGCGCATGTCATCCGCAAGATGGGTCGTTGGCGGTCGTCCGGCTTCACAAAGTACATTCCGAATCCACGGGCGGAGATCTCCAGAGCCTTTTGATCTTTGGCATTAGTTCACACTATGCTTCAATTAATGCTTCACTCCCTGCTACGTACCAGTTCTCTTTGGCCACTATTCAGGCCGTACCTCGTCACTGGCGCCGGGCACACTCCAGCCAGTTGATCTAGGACAGTCCGTAGGCATGCCTATTCTGTTCCTCGCTTAGCTCCTCCCACAAATGTTGAAGGCTGCTTGCAGCCTGTAATTGTGGGAGGAGCGTGCTCCCCCTTTATAAACCCCCTCCTACAAGCAGGAGGGCGCCCGTTGTTGCCCCTCCCTCCCATCCCCTTTTCTCATACTCTCCTCCTAGGTGGCCCACTATTCAGGCCGTACCTCGTCACTGGCGCCGGGCACACTCCAGCCAGTTGATCTAGGACAGTCCGTAGGCATGCCTATTCTGTTCCTCGCTTAGCTCCTCCCACAAATATATATATATATATATACAGTATACTGTCCTCTGTAGTATATATATATATATATATATATATATATATACAGTATACTGTCCTCTGTAGTATATATATATCATATACTGTCCTCTGTAGTATATATACAGTATACTGTCCTCTGTAGTATATATATCGTATACTGTCCTCTCTACAAGATCATTAATAAATATATTGAAGAGAATAGGGCCCAATACTGACCCCTGAGGTACCCCACTAGTGACAGTGACCCAATCTGAGTGTGTACCGGTAATAACCACCCTCTGTTTTCTATCACTCAGCCAGTTACTTACCCACATACAGACGTTTTCTCCCAGTCCGAGCATTCTCATTTTATATACTAACCTTTTATGTGGTACAGAGTCAAATGCTTTGGAGAAGTCCAGATATACGACATCCATTGATTCGCCGCTGTCAAGTCTAGAACTTACCTCCTCATAGAAACTGATTAAATGAGTCTGACATGACTTTAAGATGCTATATATATATAATGTTCTGCGGATTCACTGAAGTGTGTGTGTCTCAAGGTGTTTCCATGGCTGGATGATTCCTCGCAGTCAGAAGGAGAGAAGACGCCAAAAACCTAATGAGCAAGCCGATTATTAATTGAATGACGTTTTGGCAGGTGCCTGCATATTCTAAGGAGCCTCACGGAAGATCGCAAACCATATGTCTTATGTGCCCAGAGACGTTCTTCACAGGTCGGTAAGAAGTAACACAAGGAACACTGCATGTAAAGCTACAGGTCAGATTACTGGAAAGAATCATAGTGTGAAGATGTTAGTAAAGGGGCGGAGCCGTGACAACCTCTCAGAAATGATATACAGGCTGGTTGTCAGCAGTAATAGATGAATCGCTGCTCCTGTAGTATAAGGTGTGAGGATCTCATGTCCGATCACAATGTAATTATATTATATCAGTGATGTCAGTAACAGGGGGCGGGGCTGTGACAACCTCTCAGACATGATATACAGGCAGGTTGTCAGCAGTAATAGATGAATAGCTGCTCCTGTAGTATAAGGTGTGAGGATCTCATGTCTGATCACAATGTAATTATATTATATCAGTGATGTCAGTAACAGGGGGCGGGGCTGTGACAACCTCTCAGACATGATATAGGGGCAGGTTGTCAGCAGTAATAGATGAATAGCTGTTCCTGTAGTATAAGGTGTGAGGATCTCATGTCTGATCACAATGTAATTATATTATATCAGTGATGTCAGTAACAGGGGGCGGGGCTGTGACAACCTCTCAGACATGATATACAGGCTGGTTGTCAGCAGTAATAGATGAATAGCTGCTCCTGTAGTATAAGATGTGAGGATCTCATGTCTGATCACAATGTAATTATATTAGTATTATATCAGTGATGTCAGTAACAGGGGGCGGGGCTGTGACAACCTCTCAGACATGATATAGAGGCAGGTTGTCAGCAGTAATAGATGAATAGCTGCTCCTGTAGTATAAGGTGTGAGGATCTCATGTCTGATCACAATGTAATTATATTATATCAGTGATGTCAGTGACAGGGGGCGGGGCTGTGACAACCTCTCAGACATGATATACAGGCAGGTTGTCAGCAGTAATAGATGAATAGCTGCTCCTGTAGTATAAGGTGTGAGGATCTCATGTCTGATCACAATGTAATTATATTATATCAGTGATGTCAGTAACAGGGGGCGGGGCTGTGACAACCTCTCAGACATGATATACAGGCTGGTTGTCAGCAGTAATAGATGAATAGCTGCTCCTGTAGTATAAGGTGTGAGGATCTCATGTCTGATCACAATGTAATTATATTATATCAGTGATGTCGGTAACAGGGGGCGGGGCTGTGACAACCTCTCAGACATGATATAGGGGCAGGTTGTCAGCAGTGATAGATGATATAGCAGTTACTGACGTTTTCTTTCACTCTTTCTTTACATAATTATTCATTGGCCTCAAAGCTAAAACCACAGGGAAAACTTTTCCTCTTTCTAGAGGCAGAACCTGAACTTTCTGAGCGCAGAAACCGGACGCAATGTTCTATTTTCCTGATTCATAATTATAATTTCACAACCAGAGATCAAAGATTATTCAGTCCGAACAAAAACTAATTACATGGTCTATAAATCATATCCAGAGCCGGTTTCTATTCCCAAAAATGCCCAATGAGATATGAAGGTGCAGATCACGGAGGAGAACTCTAATGTTACAGGAAACAGTCCGGCTACTGATATTCCAATGATCCAGAATGACATCATGTCTTATGCTCCAGTCACCCCCAGAGCTGCAATCACAATGCACTGGAATCCATGTGCACTGTCATATTGTTGGGGATGTTGTCGGATATCTGGTGCACATCAGCCACAATGCACCACAGCAGAAGACGACCTGACCAGACCCTGAGGATCTGTAAATCAGGTCGACTGATGCCCTTAAAGGGGCTGTCCATTTATTCTCAAGGATTCACCACACGAATTCTGATTGAACACAGGTATTACGCAGGGTCCGCAATAGGGGCATGGAGCCCTTATGGTCTATCCGTGCCTCCAATCCGCAAAAGGTAGGACATGTCCTATCTTTTGCAGATCGCGGATCCATTCAAGTCAATGGGTCCACACATCCGCGGCACGGACTGCACAAGGCCGCTGCCCGTATATTGAGGACTCGCCTTTTGCGGCATGGAGCCCGTACGGTTGTGTACCTGCATTGATACATTGTAACCAAGCGCAAGTAGAGGTGTGAATGTTACAAAGTATTTCCTAGACTGGATACATGGTAGCAAGCAGTGCAGTGCATAGTCACCCTCTAGATGGAAGCAAGAATGTTGTCATTCAGTGACAGCAAGCAGACAATGTGAAAAAGGAGAGAGATGAGACTACAGAATATTAGGAAGCGGCAGAACTTATTGTACAGGGAGCAGGGCTGATATGTGCAGGGTATGAAGATCCCACCCCCGGGCCTTGGTTCCAGGAAGCAATGGTGCAGCAGGAAATGTTTTCCCCTCGTGGTTTTGTAGACCACAGCTTGAGGGGCATATGTGGAGTACAATGTACAGAATGTAAATCGAGGGCAGTCTCGTAGACACTTAGTGACCACGCTAAGATAAATCTCATTAATTCCAGACATATGATGAGATGTTACGGGAAACATCCTGCAGAGGATTCATCCAGGGGCCACGTGTCTAACCGGGCCCCCTGTGATGTGCCAGGCACACAGCTGCACTGCAGACACAGAGGACAGTCAGCTCCCCCCGGAGCCTCCGAACCATATGTGAGGATTGTCTCCCGGGCAGCCGGGCTCCTGACGTCTTCTTATAGAGCTGATGTCACTGTGAGGAGCGGAGACATGGAAGCCAGGGGATGTCACAGGGGACGGAGATGTCCTCCTTAACGGGAAGATTAATGATGGTGGATGGGGAGGTAACGCCACTGTCACATAGGGGGCAACAGCCCGTGGTGCAAAAAGTCCATATCTCCAGGCTGAGGCTACATGGAGACTATGGGGAACATCTGAAGTCTGCGTTATATTACTTTATGTCACGTGTTTGAGACATTTGTTTTAAAGCTACTTCAGCTTTCCCAGGTCCTACTGGAGCGAGAGTGTTACATTTAAAAAAAGTCTCAGTGATAAATCTGAAGTGAAACTTTTAACATAGCTAACTTGTTTGTGTATGCGAGCCCAAAAGCCCCATTTTGTGACTATTTGAAGCCAGAATTCTGGATTGTCAGTGTCACTTGCAAGATAATCCAACACTGCTTTTTGCTGTATTATACTCCAGAGCTGCACTCACTATTCTGCTGGTGCAGTCACTGTGTACATACATTACATTACTTATCCTGTATTGATCCTGAGTTACATCCTGTATTATACTCCAGAGCTGCACTCACTATTCTGCTGGTGCAGTCACTGTGTACATACATTACATTACTTATCCTGTATTGATCCTGAGTTACATCCTGTATTATACTCCAGAGCTGCACTCACTATTCTGCTGGTGCAGTCACTGTGTACATACATTACATTACTTATCCTGTATTGATCCTGAGTTACATCCTGTATTATACTCCAGAGCTGCACTCACTATTCTGCTGGTGGAGTCACTGTGTACATACATTACATTACTTATCCTGTACTGATCCTGAGTTACATCCTGTATTATACTCCAGAGCTGCACTCACTATTCTGCTGGTGCAGTCACTGTGTACATACATTACATTACTTATCCTGTACTGATCCTGAGTTACATCCTGTATTATACTCCAGAGCTGCACTCACTATTCTGCTGGTGCAGTCACTGTGTACATACATTACATTACTTATCCTGTACTGATCCGGAATTACATCCTGTATTATACTCCAGAGCTGCACTCACTATTCTGCTGGTGCAGTCACTGTGTACAGACATTACTTATCCTGTACTGATCCTGAGTTACATCCTGCATTATACTCCAGAGCTGCACTCACTATTCTGCTGGTGCAGTCACTGTGTACATACATTACTTATCCTGTACTGATCCTGAGTTACATCCTGTATTATACTCCAGAGCTGTACTCACTATTCTGCTGGTGCAGTCACTGTGTACATACATTACTTATCCTGTACTGAACCTGAGTTACATCCTATATTATACTCCAGAGCTGAACTCACTATTCTGCTGGTGGAGTCACTGTGCACATACATTACATTACTTATTCTGTACTGATCCTGAGTTACATCCTGTATTATACTCCAGAGCTGCACTCACTATTCTGCTGGTGCAGTCACTGTGTACATACATTACAGTACTTATCCTGTACTGATCCTGAGTTACATCCTGCATTATACTCCAGAGCTGCACTCACTATTCTGCTGGTGCAGTCACTGTGTACAGACATTACTTATCCTGTACTGATCCTGAGTTACATCCTGCATTATACTCCAGAGCTGCACTCACTATTCTGCTGGTTTCAAAGGTGAACTCTCCTGTCATTCCTTGCTTCTTTTAGTGATTTGCACTATACACTAATCTGATGCAGGCACATTCTGTTCCCCCTGCTGTACTAGTTCTGGCCTATAATCCGATAATCTGGCCATTCGACCCCAGATTAAAGGATGAATATGATTTCTATAAAACACCCAATAGTTTCTAGATGTCACTATGCTGAAACCTGTGCGCTCCTTTCCAGAACGTCATAGGCAGATATTAGATTTTGCTCATTTCCATTCCATCTGTGTTTTTTGCCGCCATCGTCACCATTTTGGAAATGTTTCTCCGGCATTTGGCGCCAGTATTTGGCGGCGCCATCTCTTAGCATCGTCCTCGCTCCTGTTTGTCATTCACAGATTATATTATCTGATTTTGCATCCGAACCGAGTTGCGGAGTCTTTAGCTTCTCTCGTCGCTATCTCGGGCTGTCTCATTTTTTTTTTATCACCTCGGCTGCTCCCAATCTCTTTCATCTGCCGCTCTCACTATCTCTCCTCCAGAAACAGAATGCGCTATTGTGCCGTTTATGCAATTCATCCAACTTTCTTACTGTTGTATAAAAACGAGGATATTTGCCCCGAGCTGCATGAGCCAACGACTCTCAGAGTTTGCATTATTCATGGTAATAATGAGCAGGGAGCTCACAAAACTCATGGAGGATGTGGAGCAAGTGACTGACAGCTAATCCGACAAGGAGACGTGGTCAATGATATTGGGGTGGGGTCCTGTCTATACTACAAGAGCTTAGATCTTAAAGGGGTCAGACCTCAAGTATACCGTTTCATAGTCTCTCAACAAGAGGCAACAGAATAATTCGATATGCTGTCTTTTTAAGTGGCGACAGGCAAATAGAACACTGTCCCTTTAAGAGATAACATTTTGCATTCTCTCTGGTTTGTGACACTCTGGCTCTGGTCTCCTATCTGTGGCACCAATGAAGATAGTTGTGTACCTAGCCTCTCTGCTGCCCGAGGCGAAAAATTAAACAGAGCCCCAATCCCGAATGCCAATTTCTTAACCTAACCTCTTCCCTTCAGCCCATGGCCCTTCAGCTGCCCCCCCCTCTCCCTCTTGCCCCTACCTGGTGCTGCCTGAGGGGATCGCCTCACCTGACCTCATTGGTGGTGCGCCCCTGATCTGCAGGTATCACCAGGGCTTTCTATCCATGTGGCACAGCACTGGACAGTATGACCCTTCCTCGACAGACACAGTAAGGCACCTTGCACACGGGCGAGTATTCCGCGTGGATGCGATGCGTGAGGTGAACACATTGCACCCGCACTGAATCCCGACCCATTCATTTCTATGGGGCTGTTCACATAAGCGGTGATTTTCACCGCTTATCTCTGGTGCGTTGCGTGAAAATCGCAGCATGCTCTATATTCTGCGTTTTTCACGTAACGCAGGCCCCATAGAAATGAATGGGGTTGCGTGAAAATCGCAAGCATCCGCAAGCAAGTGCGGATGCGGCGCGATTGTCACGCACGGTTGCTAGGAGACGATCGGGATGGAGACCCGATCATTATTATTTTTCCTTATAACATGGTTATAAGGGAAAATAATAGCATTCTGAATACAGAATGCATAGTACAATAGCGCTGGAGGGGTTAAAAAAAATATATATATTTAACTCACCTTAGTCCACTTGTTCGCGTAGCCCGGCATCTCCTTCTGTCTCCTTTGCTGAACAGGACCTGGGGTGAGCATTAATAACATGAACAGGACCTGTGATGACGTCACTCCGGTCATCACATGTTCCATCACATGATCCATCACCATGGTAAAAGATCATGTGACGGACCATGTGATGACCGGAGTGACGTCATCACAGGTCCTGTTCATGTTATTAATGCTCACCCCAGGTCCTGTTCAGCAAAGGAGACAGAAGGAGATGCCGGGCTACGCGAACAAGTGGACTAAGGTGAGTTAAATATTTTTTTTTATTTTTTTTAACCCCTCCAGCGCTATTTGACTATGCATTCTGTATTCAGAATGCTATTATTTCCCCTTATAACCATGTTATAAGGGAAAATAATACAATCTACAGAACATCGATCCTAAGCCTGAACTTGTTTTGTTTTCAGCGGAAGCTTTCCAGGTCACTCTTCAATCTCCTGCCTGCTTCTGAACATAAGGTCTGCAGAGCTGGGCAATTTATCCTCTCCCAGGCACGTGCTCTCACTACTTCTTATGGACCTAAATAAATTAAGAAAATTAAGTCACATGTCCAAAAGGTCCTGTGCCTCTCACAGCATATTAACAGTAAGCCATAGCACTAGTGCCAAACTAAATAAAGGGTTTTCCAGGGGTACAATATTGATGACCTATCCTGAGGGTAAGTCACCAATATCAGGTTGGTGGGGTTCCACTTCCCGGCAATCCCACCGATCAGGTGTTTAAAGAGGCCGCAGCCCTTCAGTCAGCACTGCGGCTTCCTCGACTCATACCAAGCACAACACCATACACTGTATAGAAGCTATCCTCGGTATTGCAGCCCAGGCCCATTCACTTAGAGCAGGGGCAGGCAACCTCCGGCACTCTAGCTATTGTGTAACTACAACTCCAAGCATGCATACGTGCTCTAAGAAGTCGTTTAGAAATGAATGCAGCATGCTGGGAATTGTAGTTTCACAACATTTGGAGTGCCGAAGGTTGCTGACCCCTGACTTAGAGGGAACTGAGCTGGATAAAGGTCAATCGAACAATGAAAGTGACATCACTGGAGCGGTGTGGACTCTTCAAACAGCTGATCAGAGTGGGTGACTGGAGTAGAAACCCTACCTCCTGAGGATAGGCGCTCAATATTGTACTTCTGGAAAATCCCTTTAAGGATTTTTGTATAAAGAGGTTTTTACTATTTCCAACCCCCGTACAGGCAGAGGTAAGAAGATGCCACCATCCATGATAGTTGCTGGACCTTCTGACCTGGAAGAATGGACAATAGGTTGGTGGCCCTGCTCCCTTGACAGATGACTTGCGTAGACATCTGAGTGAGCAGTTTTTTGTGCCACCAACAGACTCAGACTTTAAAATAAAAAATAAAAAATGACCCATTTTTACCAAATAGGTAAAAATAAGGAATCCACTCAAGATAAGAGTGGCCCTAAAAACATGCAAAAAGGGCCCATTCACCTTGGAGTCAGAGATCCAGGCCTCGCGCCCCTATGCCTCCATCATATATCAGAAGGGAGGTCATATGCTCCAGCCTTCTGGTAGAGGAGGTCAGTGCCTATAGGAAGAGGGTCATTCTCCATGGGCAGCTGGCTCTGTCGTACACAAACCCAACGAGAGCAGAACCAGAACTGGTCCTGAAGCTGCTATTGCCGGGTCAGACGCCTCGTCTTCATTCTACGCGGTGCAGGCTGCGGCACAGGAGCTTGCTCTCTACGTTCAGCTATTTCAGCACCGGGGACAAATCTTCTCTTTTCTTATTAGTTTTTCTTTTCTTCCAGAGGCGAAGTGAATTCTGCCATGATCTGAACAGGATGTAATAAATGGCTACAATTGGACTTTTGTTATGCAAATACGGTACCCCGGCCCTGTTAGTGAGAACTTGTAATACGAGGAGCAGGCGGCCGGAAGAAAGCGTCTGAGCGACCTCCACAAGATTCTAATTGCGATACAAGCGACCTCAATTATTGCGCGGATCGGAGGTGTCGGTTACAGGCTTGTTCCGCTTGACCTAGAACAACCTCCCGCTCTATTTTCTGTCCATTTTCCGGGATACGAATACACCAGAGAGGAAAGACGGGAGAAGAAACTATTCTTTACCTCCGTCTGCTACCTTAAGTGCAGGGGGTATGTAAACTCTCTGCGGCCATAGCTATTGATGGCCGGCGGGATGAAGGGTCAGGTAATTTTAAGGGGTCAGTAAGGAACCATGGAGGGGAGGTGTAGACTCCGAGATGGTGAAGTGCTTTGTATCCCTGGTACATGCAACAATTGTATCAGAATATAACATAAAAGGATACACCGGAGAGCCCACAGGAGTCACTGCAACATATGCACATTGTAACCCATCTGATGTATACAGGATCTATAGGTATACACATAGGGCCAGATTTATCACAACTCTGACAGCTCACTCCACTTTAACATATGGCTAAAGTCAGTTTTAGCCAAGTCAGATTTATGATCGGCCCTTTAAGACTGTAATAAATGTGGTTTGACGGTAGCAGTTTATCCGTCAGTAAGAGGCTTTACAAAAGTCGCACATCTTTACGAAAAAGTCGCACGTTTTATGAAAAAGTCGCATGTTCTATTAAAAAGTCTCATAAGATAAGCATGGTCCTCACTGGAGTGAAATTGCGACTTTTTTGCGACTTTTTTGCGACTTTTTAAATAGTTCCAATAGTAAATCTGTCTAGAGATTCATTTACATAAGAAAACACGCCCACTTTCAGAAAACTGGCGAGCATAGTGTAGAGCAGAAAAAAGTCGCAAATTTTTGCGCAGTTTAAGCGATTGCGCAAAAATTTGCGACTTTTTCACTCCATTATTCTGACTTGAGCTAATGATATATCTGGCCCATAGACTTAAAGGGACAAATATCCCACACGGTCTCCAGTAAGGCCGGACTATAGGTTTACCTTAAGGGTAGGCCTTCATGAGGAATTTGGTGCCAGGGGCCTGGTAGAGGTAGGGTTAATGTATGGCGGGAAGCGGAGGGGCGGGTTAGCGTAGGTGGAGTTAGGTGGTATTTTATTTAAGGGGCGGTAGCTGGGGGGCCATTTTAGAGCCAGAAAGAAAAGCGGAGAGTCAGGAAAGAAAGCACACGTGCGCACCTACCATGCAGACTGTGGAGGTATTGCTGGAGCGGTTGCGGGCGGCAGGGGAGGCCCGTGGACCTGAGTGGCTACAGGAGCTGCTGGCTGGAGTGTTGCAGGGGGAGGCGGCGGGTATAGCAGGCCCGTCGCCGCCGGCACAACGGCCGCGGCGGGTCCGGCCGCCGGCGCGCCTTAGCCCCAGTGGGACCCCCCACTGTTTATGCTTTATTCCATCAACATCATATGTCCCAAGAACCAGGACGCGATTCGGCTATATGCCTTCATCAACAGGTACATCCTTGTGCGTAGGAGCCCGATATATATATATATATAGGAAGCGGATTAAGCCACATGGAATGACGTCAGACGCCCAGACCGGGGGCGGTAATCATCCGGTGGTAATTAATCCACTTCAAAACAAGATAACATAAAAATAACACAAAATAACAACATAGTATTCCACTTCTAAACAAAGTGTCACCACCCGGATCCTTCAGCGAGAAGAAGAGGTCTATGAAAATATAATATGAAAAGAGGATCGTCAGAGAACATCGGCCCGGATCGAGGACCCATTAAAGTGAAAGGGTCCGCGATCCGCTGCGGCTGCCCCACGGTGGGCAATTTGCGGGCCGGCGCACGGCCACGGGGCGCACGCGTTCGTGTGCAAGAGGCCTTAGGTATAGCCCTTTTCAAGGATGGGCACTAGTAAAATGGAGAATGCTATTCCTGTCAGTTTCTTTTCTATGGAGATCTGTAGAAAGGCGACCATGCTGATCCTTCACTACTCTGGTGTCCAAGAAAACGTACCAGATTCCTATCATAGGCTAAAGTGAATCTCAAACCTTTGCAGGCAGTATTCAAATGGTCAAAGAAAGTCAGGGGGGATTTGTGCGGCTCCGAACATACGCAAAATATCGTACGAAAAATCCCAGCAGCAGTGTCTTCTCAAATGTATATACTTTATTCTTTGGTCCCAAATAACCAGGACGCGTTTCGGCAATATGCCTTTATCAACAGGTGCTGTCACGGCTGAGGATGGGGGAAACCCTCAGCCGTGAGATGCCAGGTGTTGTAACGGCTACTCGGCCATGAGAACAGGATAGGGAGCAGGTCACCTCCTCAACGCATCCCTACCCTGACCCTAACTCCTAACCAGCATGGGCCGACCTTTAAGGTAGGAGGACCTATGCGCAGGACCCTCGGAGCCCTATCTTACCCTCCGCAGATCCCTGCGCTAGGAGCTGGGTAGACGACCTACTCCTCCTTGGCACGGAGGAGCAGGAGTCTCAATGGCCAAGTTGTTGGGAAAAGGGGAACACTAACAGACTAATGGAAATGGCAGGCGAACTAAGTAGTTCCACCAACCTGCCACAGCCTTGCTGACTGGATCCCTCAAGAGACAGGAATCCAGAACTATTAGCTGCACCAAAACATAGAAAGCTCCCAACAGAAGAACATACAACCTCACCAACATAAAGACATCAACAAGAACAATAATTTTATGACCACAGGGGTGGCTCTCACAGGCAGGTCAAATACACAGGAGGCTGCTCCAGCTAGCAGGGCTGAAGCAACCTACTGAACCATGCAAAACACTCAGGCTTTATAGGCCAAGAAGCCACACCCACAGTCAGACACACCCAGTGACATCACTCACACACTGGGAAGGGAGTTAACCCTTCCAGCACCACAGAAGGGAAAGTCACAGACAGGGGAAGTGTCCAACAGATCACACTGTGGCTGTTGCCGCTGGCAACGACATGGGTGGCAGCCGTCCAGAAAGACAGCCCGAAGGCCAGGACACTGCCACCACATGTACAACATACCAGACGCTGCCACGGGCAGCCACAGTGAAAGGAAGATGTACGTGCGCACACATAGCTGCTGTCCGCGGCAACCGCACTGAGGCCAACTACATTATGCCTCAGCTGCGGTTGACACAACAACCACAACCGCGGGCAACTGTATGCGGCTCCCAAGGAGTCACGACCATAACCGTGGCCGTGACAGGTGCATACGCAAAATATGTCCTCTATAAATCTTTTCCAAACCAGGACATTCTCCTTGTATAAACAAGTGTTATATATATATATATATGTGTGTCTCTTCAAATGATGACATGAACACGTTAGGGTAGGGTGGGGCCATACTCGAACCCATCGCGGTCCCCCGCCGCTGCAAGTAGTAACTGTCCTCAAACATAAAGAAGTTTTCAAATTGAACAAGGTGTAGCATTTGTAGAATAAACTCCATGACCAATCGCTGTACGGTATTCAGGCTCCCCACATCTATGGTCACCAAACAGCTCTTGGTGACACTTTAATATCCTTTGTTTAGAAGTGGAATACTATGTTGTTATTTTGTGTTATCTTTATGTTATCTTGTTTTGAAGTGGATTAATTACCACCGGATGATTACCGCCCCCGTTTCGGGCGTCTGACGTCATTCCATGTGGCTTAATCCGCTTCCTATCTATATATCGGACTCCTACGCACAAGAATGTACCTGTTGATGAAAGCATGTAGCCGAACTACGTCCTGATGATGATGTTGATGGAATAAAGCATACACGTTTAGAAGAAGACACGGCTGCTGGGATTTTTCGTATCATGGAACAGGTCAGTCAGTATCATAGGTACAAAACTGCTGACAGATGCCATTTTTAAGGGGTTTCCAGGGCTTAGATATTGAAGACCTTGCCTGTGGACTGGTCATCTATATCAGAACGGTGGAGGTCCCTCAGAGATCAGCTGTTTTGGGCACTGGAAACTATACAGAGGAAGAAGCAGGAAGCAGGAGGTTCTGTACGCTGCGTAGTCACCATGCTGGAGTACAAAGTGGATGGAGCCTCTGTCCATTATATAATGACCGCCTGGCCAAAACAGCGGATCTGTGCGGGTGCCGGGTGTCTGACCCACACTGATCTGTTATCGATGGGCTATCCTGTGGATAGGCCACCAATACCTAAGTACTGGAAAACCATTCTAAAGAGAAACATTCGGTGAGCCTGGAGGTTGCCATCTCAGCGGGTTATCCCAGCTCCATCACTGTCCCCATCTATATGAGTAAGACCTCATGCACACGACCGTTGGGTGCATCCGTGTCCGTTGTTCCGTTTTCCGTGATTTTCTGCGGACCCATTGACTTTCAATGGGTCTGTTGAAAACTCAGAAAATGCACCGTTTGTCATCCGCGTCCGTGATCCGTGTTTCCTGTCCGTCAAAAAAATATGACCTGTCCTATTTTTTTGGAGGACAACGGTTCGCGGACCCATTCATGTCAATGGGTCCGTGAAAAAACACAGAGGCACACAAGATTGTCATCCGCGTCTGTGATCCGTGTCCGTTTTTTTCCTATCATTTTCAAGGCAAACTTGACTTAGATTTTTTTTTTCACTTTTCTGGTCTGGTGATCCTCCAAAAATCAAGGAAGACACGTGAAAAAATACTGCCTAAAGCAGCGTACTGAGCAGGGTAAGCGTAATTTCACATGTGAAAGAAGTATCACCTGCGGCTCTTCCGCGTGGTCAGGATTAAACGTTTGACCGCGTGCATCCGGCAGAATGGTGGACACTTGGAACACGTTATGTAAAGCACTTTAGGAAACGTTGACCTCACTTAACTACTAAACAGGTAAAGACAGGTCCAGACGGACAGTTGTAGTGTGTACGTTCCAGACAAGACTGATATATCACATGACCTTCTTCCCTTTGAAAAAGCCTGAGCTGAATTCAAGATGGCAGATTTAAAAATGGCGGCCGAAAAAACGTTTCCTCCGCCAAATAATGCAGCCTCCCTCTCAGTTAACACTTCAGTTATTTGGTCAGTTATTTCCATCAGTTAGGGCTTAGGCCCCTTTCACACGGGCGAGTTTTCCGTGCGGGTGCGATGCGTGCGGTGAACGTATTGCACCCGCACTGAATCTGGACCCATTAATTTCTATGGGGCTGTGCACATGAGCGTTGATTTTCACGCATCACTTGTGCGTTGAGTGAAAATCGCAGCATGCTCTATATTGTGCGATTTTCACGCGACGCAGGCCCCATAGAAGTGAATGGGGTGCGTGAAAATCGCATAGCATCCGCAAGCAAGTGCGGATGCTGTGCGATTTTCACGCATGGTTGCTAGGTGACAGTCTAGTCACTGTATTATTTTCCCTTATAACGTGGTTATAAGGGAAAATAATAGCATTCTGAATACAGAATGCTTAGTATAATAGGGCTGGAGGGGTTAAAAAAAATATATAAAAAAGTTTACTCACCTTCTCCTCTTGATCGCGTAGTTCCCGGTCTCTTTACTTCTTGAATGATGACCTGTGGGCTAAAGGACCTGTGGTGACGTCAGATCACATGCTCCATCACCACGGTGATGGACCATGTGATTGGAGCATGTGATCTGACATCACCACAGGTCATTTAGCCCACAGCTCATCATTCAAGAAGTAAAGAGACCGGGAACTACGCGATCAAGAGGAGAAGGTGAGTAAACTTTTTTATATTTTTTTTTAACCCCTCCAGCACTATTATACTAAGCATTCTGTATTCAGAATGCTATTATTTTCCCTTATAACCATGTTATAAGGGGAAATAATACAATCTTCAGAACATCGATCCCAAGCCCGAACTTCTGTGAAGAAGTTCAGGTTTGGGTACCAAACATGCGCGATTTTTCTCACGCGAGTGCAAAACGCATGACAATGTTTTGCACTCGCGCAGAAAAATCGCGCATTTTCCCGCACCGCACACGCCTCTTATCCGGGCCAAAAATATGACGCCCGTGTGAAAGAGGCCTTATGCACATGACCGTATGTATTTTGCAGTGTGCAAAACACGGATCTGCAAAAAAAAACAACTGATGACATTCGCATAACGTCCGTGTTCTAACCTTTATTTTTGCGTATCCATTTTAACAATGCCTATCCTTGTCCGCAAAATGGACAAGAATAGGATATGCTCTATTTATTTGCGGAATGGACTTGTGAACATCCGGAATGCACGAGTCATTTCCGTTTTTTTGCAGCCCTATTGAAATGAATGGTTCCGCATACGGGCCACACAAAAAATAAATAAAATAACTGACCGTAGCAACCTTCCGAATTGCGGGCCCACTAAAGTGATGTGGAGTGCACACGGCCGGTGCCTGTATATTGCGGATCCGCTGTTTGCGGGCCACAATACGGGCAACGGCCGTGTGCATGAGGCCTAAATGGTAGAAATACCTGACCAAATAATTGAAGTGTGAACTTGGCCTAAATACTTTCACACAAATTACACCAGTTGGGCCTCATGCACACGACCGTTGTTTTGGTCCGCATCCGAGCCGCAGTTTTTGCTGTCCGTGTGCTGTCCGTGTTCCGTGGCCCCACAAAAAAACAAATAACCTGTCCTATTCTTGTTCGTTTTGCGGACAAGAATAGACAGTTATATCAATGGCTGTCCGTGCCGTTCCGCAAATTGCGGAACGCACACGGACGCCATCCGTGTTTTGCAGATCCGTGATTTGCGGACCGCAAAACACACAACGGTCATGTGCATGTAGCCTTATAATGTTATATTTATTTTTTATTTTAAGCATCTGTTATGCACATTTTGCATCTGTTTTAGCCATTTCCGCCTGAGATCCGTTATTTTAGATGGAAAAAAAAATACTTTGTGTAGGACTTTTTTTTTCTGTTTAAATGGAGTGGAAACTAAACAGATCCATTCATATCAGTTCTGTGCCAAATCCGGCATTTCCAAAATTTTTGTTCTTCTGCTCCTAAAGCCTCCTTCACACGTCAGTGATTTCCATCAGTGATTTCGACCCCAAACCAGGTGCGCCGAAACCAGAAGAACTGAAAATGATATCGCTAATGTGAACGTAGCCTTAGGCCTCACGCACACGACAGTTGTTTTTTGCATCCGCAAATTGTGCGTCCGCAACGGCATCCGTATTTTTTTTTGAGGATCGTTTTTTTTCCACAGATCCCTTGTAAGAAATGCCTATCCTTGTCCGCAAATGTGAAAAAAGTAGGACATTTTTTTTTCTGAAGGGAAACACGGACGCGGAACACAAACGGATGAACTATAAGCATTTTTTTGCTGACCCATTGAAATGAATGGGTCCCCATCCTAGCCGCAAAAAAAAAACGGAACGGAGGCCGAGAAAAACAACTGTCGTGTGCATGAGGACAGAGGTTAGGATGAACTTTCCTCCTCCGATTATACAGATGATCTTCTCGTTTACTGCCAGCAAGCAGAGATTTTGAAATTGAATCCACAGAGGGGTGCAGTAAAGGCTCATAGGAATCTATGGGCGACTTATTGCACCGTCCTGCAGTATGGCATCGCGCACGGTTGTTATGTCCTGAGGAGGTCAAGTAGGGAAATAGGAATCTGCTAAAATAACGGTAAATTGTGTGGACTCTGAGCGTTACATTACTTTGCTGAGGATCAGAAGGCGCGGGAGGAATCGGCTGGTTCACAGGGGAAGTCTGAACTTTGGCCGTTGCCGCCATTCTTCTCCCTGATTAGTGTATGAGAGGAGAACAGAGGCTCGTTCGGCTCCGCACAGCAAGACGCTGGAAATGGCTTTCCCTTTATGTCTTTCTGCGGCCATCAGGCTGGAGACGGTTATACAGAGTTTTCCGGGAAAAGATCAGTCGCAGTCCTATTGTCATCTTCTCCCCGGAGCCGTCCGTATCCAGTTGGACCATTATCTCTTGATGTTCATCTAATTGGAAGTATTATCATCTCCTTCTTTCCTTTATTGTGTATTTCCAGACTTGTAACTTTGGCAGCGGGGATCTGCGCTATAACACAGGTGTAGAAAAAGAGAGATACCGAGAGCGTCTGATCGCCTGAGAGACAGCCGGGGGAACCAGAGACAGCCCGATGCTCAGGGATGGCTCCACCTTGGGTAGATCTCAAAGGATTAGCCCCTTGCATAAGGGCTCATGTGTTGGCCGTTCCGTGCATTGGGGAACATCTGTGCGGTTGCCGCAGACGGATCCAGACCGATACGACTTGAATGGGTCCGTGATCCGTTCACACCGCAAAAAAATATACCACATGTTCCAGGGTGGAGGAACGGAGAGGAACCCCATGCCCTTCGTCTCCACGTTCCGCACTGCGGATGTGCAGTATATTGCGGACCTGCTGTTTGCGGGCTGCAATACGGACACGGCGGGGCAATGGCCGTGTGCGTGAGCCCTAAGGGTGCTATGACATGTAGCGCGCACTTGTGTGCCGTGTTGGATTTCACCGATTCCAATGAACTTCACCATGGAATTGCGCCAATTTGCAGTAAAGACGCAGCCGAGAACACAGCACCATGTGAATGCACCCTTGGTAAATGCTAATCGGAGTAAATGGAGAATGATGATTGGATCCAACCAATAACATCCAAACGGGCAACGTCTGCACCAGGTTAAGGGGTCAGAAACATGGCCGTAGTTTCAGTCCACATCCGAACTGCATTTTTTGCGGATCGGATGAGGACCCGTTCATCTCAATGAGGCCGAAAAAGATGCAGACAGCACACCAGCAAGTCCGTTCAGTAGCCCTGAAACATGTCCTATTCTTGTCCGTTTTCTGGACAAAGATATGACATTTCTGCAGGAGTTAAAAAAACAAAGATGGCGGCATGCACTCGGCCGGTATCCGGCAAAACACCTACGGCCGTGTGTATGAGCCCTAATGTGTAGACCGCTATCATGGGGGATGGTTTCCACCTAAGGCGTTTGCTACAATTGTACCCAGTTTAGGCAATCCTCTGTCAGCTAAAACATCCTGCACGCCAGGCTGTTACAATGTATCAGTGCAGGAAAAATGTAACAAACTATCAGGGCAGTGTCAGTGTTTTCAAGATGCCTGTTTGCTGTCAATGAATGAGCCTAGAGAAGAAAAAGCCATGGAAAACCTAAAGAATTTGTTACAATTGTATCCAGTTTGGACAATCCTCTGTGAGCTAAACATTCTGGATGCCAGGCTGATACATTGTAACAAACTATCAGGCTAGGAGAGAGAGATGTGTGCGGCTCACAGAGAATTGTCTAGACCAGGGATGCCCAACCAGTGTGCCTCCAGCTGTTGCAAAACTACAACTCCCAGCATGCCTGGACAGCCTTTGGCTGTGCGGGCATGCTGGGAGTTGTAGTTTTGCAACAGCTGGAGGCACACTGGTTGGGAAACACTGGACTCTAGACCAGGGATGCCCAACCTGCGGCCCTTCAGATGTTGCAAAACTACAACTCCCAGTATGCCCGGACAGACTACAGCTATCAGCCTACAGCCGGGCATGATGGGAGTTGTAGTTTTACAACAGCTGGAGGGCCGCAGGTTGAGCATCCCTGGTCTAGACCTCCTACAAGTGTAACCAACCCTCAGCTGTGAGAAATATCAGCTATGCTACTTTCTAATAGACTTGGTTCCATTTCCCACCATCTTCAAGATGTCTGCTTGCTGTCGATGAATGAGCATAGAGATGGAAAAGCCATGTTTGGCTCACACAGACTGGATACAAGTCTAACAAAATGCTATAAGACATATAAGATCGAAACGTTTTAGTGTATGGATGCATAGAAGTATGTTCCAATACAGTGACAGCAAGCAGAGATCTTAACGATGGTAAGGAGCATTAGAAATGTATGGGAATCTCCATTGCACCAGGATTGAGCTGTATTTATTGTGAACATAAGAAAACTGAAAAGTCTGATGTGAAATCCACATTTGACAAGACGGGCGCTCTCGTTACAGCATCTCCGCCCTGACGCCGTCCATCAGCCGACACATAAATAAATGTTATTATCAGCAGGATGACAGGCCGCGGACGCTCTTCCATTCCTAGCGCTAAAGCGGGGGCTTCGGAACAGTGATAAAAGTATGAATGAATGGTCGCTTAGCAACAAGACCGTCAGGAAAATTATAGGAAGACCGAAGCCGGCGCTGAAAGGTCCTGCCATCTCGAAAAGAAAAATTCTTCACACACATGTAAGGAAACGATATAATCTCTATCAGACAGTGACGGCACGCGGGCCAGGGGGAGGCGCGGAACGTAACGGAGAAAGCAGCGCGGAGAATTCATTCCCAAATGTTACAAAAAAATAAATTCTAAACATAAAAGTATTAGAAAGGCAAACAAACAACAACATAACAAAAATGAAGCAGATACAAAGTATCCACAGGATTGTGAGAGCAGCTGGATGGATCGGGCCAGGTAGCAAAGGTTAACGGTCAGCCAAAGTCACATCGGCAAAGGAATCCAGCAAGTTAATGACACGAAGAACCGAACGCTGCGAAAATCTCACCGGTTACATTGGATCTTATACTCCAGTCACCTCCAAAGCACAATCACTGACTGCTCCCAATAACACCGTGCACTGGTATTCTCATGGTTTCCTAGTTGATGAGTTTGAAACAACAGACAGGAGTCCATCAAATCTAACCCACTGTACAGTCCTGTGTGGATCCAGAGGAAGGCAAAAAAATACCCCAGAATAAGGGACAAATTCCTTCCCGAATCCAAATAAATCCTCAGATGAACGTCCCATCTCCAGGAACTCAGCAACCATAACCTGCGCTATCTGTACATTCAAGAAAAGTAAATCAAAAGAAATAGTGGGTGCACAACCTTTGTTATGAAAAGCAACAACTGGCTGCTGCACTGCCATACCTGGGTGCTACATTGCCATACCTGGGTGCTACACTGCCATACCTGGCTGCTGCACTGTCATACCTGGCTGCTGCACTGCCATACCTGGGTGCTGCACTGCCATACCTGGGTGCTGCATTGCCATACCTGGGTGCCACACTGCCATACCTGGGTGCTACACTGCCATACCTGGGTGCCACACCCAGTGCTACACTGCCATACCTGGGTGCCACATACAGTGCTACACTGCCATACCTGGGTGCCACACTGCCATAACTGGGTGCTACACTGTCATACCTAGTATTGCTATACAGATAACAAAGGAACGATGATAGACAATTAGAGATGTGCAAGCCAAAAAAGACAAGCTGCTTGTAGTTAAGTTCCAGTGAAATTAATGAAACGCTGTCATCTGGCTGGTGCATGCGTGCCGACTTAAAGGGGCTGTCTTACTTCAGCAAATAGCATTTATCATGTAGAGAAAGTTAATATAAGGTGTTATGGACTATTGATACAAAATGGATACTTGCTTGTTGAGCTAAGATGGTGGCCAGGCATTCAGCCTACACCTATAAACTAGAATCTTACTTTGTGTTTTTATCATGTGTTTCTTTGTGGTTTCTGTTCAGCTCAAGCAAGCAGCTACAAAGAAAGAAGTAACGGTTTCACCCAGGGGGGAGGGAGAAGGAATTTCCTCTGGCCGTCAAGGTTACAGAAAAGTAGAGTTCATAGCCAATAGAAAATATATACTTTATCTTTCACCCCCCTCCCACTCCCTCCTCTCATGAAACCCATGTTGTTTTCAGAAATAAACCAGAGATACTGATTAACTCCATGTAGTGAGTTGTCTGTCTGATCTCTCCGTGCACGTATCTTAATTAATTAATTTGGAGCAGTACATCAAATCGAACTGGCAGCTTTGTCAGAACCAGAACAATTTTGGCGCCCAATCGTGGGGCTCGAGGATTGGACCCTCTGTTCCCGTACCCCCAGAGACCAGACGAGGAGAGGCGCACTAACGGACACCGGGATCGCAACCCGTGATATGAGGTAGGAAAATTGAGTCATCTTGCCTATAAAGTGTCCCCTGGTGTAGCCTCTTGGTGTTCGTCTGAGGGAGGGGTGCGGAAGCAGTCTGGGACGTCCTCGAGGGCATGAAAGTAAGAACCCCATATGTTTTCTTAAAGTCTTGATGTACTGTGTTGTGCCTATAAGTTGTGAAGACCCTGTTGACAAGTATCATTGACTGAGACACGGAGTTCTCCTGTGTTCCTGTATCGGAGTTCAGCCCGGTGTCTGACTCGAATCTCCATAAAGGGGACGATCACAGATGGGTGGAGAGCGGTTCGCGGTAGCCCAGAGTGTGCTGACCGGGACTCAAAGGTCTTCACGTCCAGTGATTACTCTATGCAGAGGTCTTTAGGCGGCTTCAGTAGGTACGAGAGATAATGGGAAATGAGGAAAGTGTCCCGAAGGGTTACTGTTCACCTGAACAGTACGTGGCGGACAGGAGAGGCAAACGTTTCATAAAAGGATTAAGTAAGTTGGAGAAGAGTTAAAGGTGTCTGTAAAGGAGGCATCCTATGTAGTGCTACCTGGCAAGTGTTGTTAAACGAGAAGAGAGGGAAGTTAGAAGATGATAAATTGACAGACATGGTCCGTGTGTGGTTGGACTGTAGTAAAGAATTTGAACAGACCGGGGGGAACTAAATTTTGATGAGAAAAGACAGAGATATTTCTGTAAGCCTGGTGTTGCATTGATACATGACTAGCCACCACCCTATAATGGCGCCGGGAAGAAAGCAGGTGGGTGGACCTGCAAAACATGTGGTCAACAGAATCCCTCCTCCCGTGATATGTGCCTTCCCTGTGGGGTTCCCCACCCACAAAACCACACCTTGGTAACTACTCCCTGGCACGTCCCATCACTTCCCGTGTTAGCTACAGCGCCATCTTGTCCCCAGGCAACGCCCATGAACGGACCTTTAATATCATTCGGTCCGGACCCCCCCGTCACTCCTATGTCACCCTTGCCCCTTCCTACTACCTTGTACCCGATGATAAACCCGGACGGTACATTCATGCTACCCCACTCACCTGCCACCCTTACTCCTATAATGGTAGGGGGGCAACCTGATGAAGCAGAACAGGGGGATGCAGACGGTGCTGCAGAATCCACAATGGGCATACAAAATGCACCGGGTAATATGCAGACTCCTTCGCGGGGTACCCCGACAGACTACGGTGATCCGCCAACTTTACCCCTGGCACCACAGTGGACTGTACCCATGACCGTGCGCCCATCACGACGTTCACAAGATCAAATACTGCAGGGTCAGATTACAGAGTTACAAAAGAACTTACAGAAAATTGAGCAGGGAAACCTTGAGACACTGAAAGAAGCCCTAGCACTTAACCGGCCACAGGGACCACCAAAATATGTGTCTTTCACCCCACAACAGTTATTCACCATAGTGAATTTACTGCCTGACCCTGAGACCCATCCCATGCCCTTTTTCAGGAAACTGTCCCAAGTGCATCAAACCTATGGGTGCACATGGTCGGACCTGCAAAGTATAGTGGAAAACAAGACAGGTGAATACTCCTCACTGATAATGGATCAAATCCACATCCCTGAACTTAAAAGGTGCTAACTTTGACCCCCAAGATCATGAGTCTGGAGAATTCTTTATAGAACAACTACAGAAATGGACAAAAGCTAAATTTGCAGATCATTCCATGCAGATCATTCCACCACATTGCAGGACAGCTGCGGGGGATCAGTTGACCCCCACCTTTTTTCTTTTCACAGAAATGTTAGTTTCTGCTGTGTTAGTTTAAGCTCCTCTTTCTGATAAGAAACTGTCTCGCTTCTTGGTCTTTGTGGTTTTCACTCAAATTATGTGACACCCACAGATGCCGGATGTCTGACAATAAAATTCTGCACTGATTTATATGAGCGAGGGGATTCGCTGCAAACCATTTTGCACCTCATCCCCAATACTCTCTGGGCCAGAGGACCCCAGGATATTGGATACCTCAATGTCCCACCAGTCACTGTGACCCTGAAGGACCCCAAAGTCCTACCATACAAAGAGACTGGACCCAGTGCACAGAGAAGCCCCTTCCTGTGTCAGAGCTGTACATGCAGTCAGTGCCCTGCTGGCCACCACTTCTGATATGGTACTAGGTCTTCCCCTCACTATTCTGGCTCCCCATTACATTTCTGCCATCCTCCAGCAGACTCAACCTAAACACCTCACTGCACAGCGCCACCTCCGGCTTCCGTGTAGTTTGCTTCTGCCAGATAATGTCACCATTCAGAGGTGCCACATCCTCAATCCTGCTGCACTCCTTCCTCTTCCAAGGGGGGAGTATACTGGAGAATCTGAAGATATTATTGATCTACAGGCACACTCGAGCTGACACCTCTGAGGCCAGAGGAAACACCCTAGCTGATCAAGCGGCCAAGGAAGCAGCAGTGAAAGAGGAAAGAGTCCAGTCAGACCAGATTATGATAACACAGGAAGACCTGGAACAAGAAGAAATCACATGGGACCTCCTGAAACAAATACAGAAACAGGCCACGCCACAAGAAAAATTGGATTGGCTAAAAGAGTCAGCCCAAGAAGAGAAAGAATCTGGACTGTGGACCCAAGGAAAGAGAGCATCTCTGCCCAAAGCTCTCTATCCTCTGATAGCTTCAATAGCTCATGGGCCCACCCACCAATCTAAGACCATCATGAAAGAACTAATAGACAATGGCCCCAGGGATAACCCCTGTCCTGGTGAGGCATACTCAGTCTTGCCTCATCTGTGCGCAGTGCAACCCGGGAAGACCTGAGCCTACACCAACCAAACGTCTCCCCAAAGCCCAGTACCCGTTCCAACGGATTCAAATTGACCACATCCAGATGCCAATGTGCCAAGGGTTTCAATATGTGCTAGTAGTGATAGACTTGTTCTCTGGGTGGCCAGAAGCCTACCCCGTCCGAAACCAGACAGCAACCACTACTGCAAAAAAACTGATGCAGGAGCTTGTCTGTAGGTTCGGAGTACCTGAGGTCATTGAGAGTGATCAGGGCCCAGCATTCACTGCTAGATTAACCCAAGAAGTCTGGAAGATGGTAGGGTCACACTTAGCCTATCACACACCCTACAGACCCCAAAGCGGCGACAAAGTCAAACGACTGAACGGGGTACTGAAGTCCAAGATGCTGAAAATGACTGGGGAGACAGGGCTCAGTTGGGTACAATGCCTGCCAATAGCACTATTTTCAGTTAGACACACCCCTAGGCTTCCACACCAAATTTTGTTTAGGACACGGCCTAGGATGGGACAGTACTTCCCACAGCAATTGCAAATGCATTATGAATCTGTTGCTAAATATGTGATTGCCCTGAGTAAACAATTGTCTAACATATGTGCACAAGTTTTCTCTTCCATTCCAGATCCTGACTCCCTAGAAGGAATACACACTCTCAAACCTGGAGAGTGGGTGGTGGTCAAGAAACACGTCAGAAACACCCTCGAACCACGATACAAGGGGCCTTACCAGGTGTTGCTGACTACCCCGACCTCTGTGAAACTCGAAGGGAGGCTTACCTGGATCCACGCCTCACATTGTAAAAGAGTAAAGGTTGTCCCGACAACCCTGGAACAATAAGCCATGAGGATTCACATACTGATCATGACTTTGACAGTGGGCATATCTGCAGTGTTCACGCCACTGGGTAATGAATGGGACACTGGGCTAATGTCACATGTTTTCCAAGCTGGACACACTGATATTGTCTCCATGTACAAACCAAAGGGATGACATTTAGTCCACACATACACTCAGGTTGCAATGATTCAAAAACAGACAGCCACGTGCAGTGTATTGGTGTAGATGCTGAGAACGGAAAGGATCTGCCCTGTAACAACCGTACTGTACAGGATCTCCTAACAGGTATATCAGCTAACGACACTGAAAGTCAGTCAAAAGGATATGAGTTGGTGAAAGGGACACAAAGCGTACAAATGGTTATCCGAGAATGTCACAGGACTGTGCACCATCGCCAGGCTTACTCCTGCCACCTTTATAGTACCACACTCTGAAATTGACATAAATGCAGTACCTAAACACACCTTGTATCGTAGGGCCAAAGATAACACACCCAGACCAAATGGCAAGCCACATGTAGTAGAGACGAGCATTACCAACAAAATTGTTAGTGCCATCTTCATATATCCCATGATAGCGCAGATGTGGGATCATCTGGTAGTAGCAACAGACTACCTGGATGACCAAATATGGGAAGTGATGAGACTTATGAATACCTCAAACATTGTGCAAAACCAGTTAATCATTGTCACCAACCAACACACATTAGTTCTAGATTATGTTACAGCTAAAGATGGAGGTATGTGCCAGGTTGTGGGACCCTCTTGTTGCCATTACATAGACCCGCAGGGTAATTTGCAAGTTAAGGTGGGTATAGAGAAAATGGCGGATTTAAGAGATAAATGGCTGGACGCGCATAAAGCTGATAAAGATACATGGTGGTCTGATACCTTCTCTTCCCTTAACCCCAATAACTGGTTCAAAGGTATTGGGGGTTGGCTCATGGGAATTGTCCAGGTAATATTGCAGGTAGCCCTAAAAATATTGGTGATATATGTAGTGATTAAGCTCGTTCTTATTTGTGTGACCCGCTTTTCAAAAAGAATGAAGAAAACTGATGAACGACCTATTATGCTCCTCTACGATGAGGAAGGACAGAAGGAAACATCGTTCAACACAGCTCCCCCTCCTCACAATGATGCCTGGCTGAGATAGGGTGAGATGAATCCCAGGGTATTACCACAAGTCCGAGCAACCGGGAGCCTACCTATAAGGGGTAGGTTGTCGCCACTGCGGGTGAAGAGGATACGAATGGTATGCCCAGGGGATTCGCTAGGTGAAGGGAAAGTCTACAATCAAGTCTCCAAGGGGGGACTGTTATGGACTATTGATACAAAATGGATACTTGCTTGTTGAGCTAAGATGGTGGCCAGGCATTCAGCCTACACCTATAAACTAGAATCTTACTTTGTGTTTTTATCATGTGTTTCTTTGTGGTTTCTGTTCAGCTCAAGCAAGCAGCTACAAAGAAAGAAGTAACGGTTTCACCCAGGGGGGAGGGAGAAGGAATTTCCTCTGGCCGTCAAGGTTACAGAAAAGTAGAGTTCATAGCCAATAGAAAATATATACTTTATCTTTCACCCCCCTCCCACTCCCTCCTCTCATGAAACCCATGTTGTTTTCAGAAATAAACCAGAGATACTGATTAACTCCATGTAGTGAGTTGTCTGTCTGATCTCTCCGTGCACGTATCTTAATTAATTAATTTGGAGCAGTACATCAAATCGAACTGGCAGCTTTGTCAGAACCAGAACAAAGGCTCTTACTAATGTATTGTGATTGTCCATATTGCCTCCTTTGCTGGCTGGATTCATTTTTCCATCACATAATACACTGCCCGTTTCTAGGAGATGTGACCACCTTACAAACCATCAGTAGTGGTCGTGCTTGCACACTATAGGAAAAAGTGTCGGCCTTTCTGGTGGCTTGGACTGTGGGAGTTGGGGGCGTAGTAGCTAACAGCTCATGGTCCCTGGTGTAAGAGTTCAGCTTGGGCCCCTCTTTGCCCAGGAGCACATAGCCTTCCCGCTGCATGAGTCAAAAATTTTAACCGCAAACCCCCCCATCCCAAATTCCCAAATTCTTGGCCTAACCCCTCCCCTCCAGCCAGAGGAGTAACTTGAACATTCAGGAATCAGGGCCCTAGTGCAAAATCTACAACAGAGCCCTCCCAGTATTCAGTTGCTATAATACTGGTTTCTTCTTATGTGGCACAAGGGTGTTTGGGCCCCTCAGTCTCCTGGGCCCTGTAGTGACTGCTACCTCTGCACCCCTTATAGCTAAGCCCCTGCATTGGAGCTCACATAGGCTTGTGCTTTTTTTCTATAGTGTGTAAGCACGACCACCAGTAATGGATTGTAGGGTGGTCTTTACCATAAAAACGAGCAGTCTATAATGTGATGGAAAAATGAATCCAGCCAGCAAAGGAAGCAATATGGACAATCACAATACTTTAGTAAGTGCCTTGTATTCACTTTCTCTACATGATAAATGCTATTTGCTGAAGTGAGACAACCGCTATAACTACTAGCAACTTGTCTGTTATTTGTTGGCGCATGCACACCGTTTGGTTCTCCGGGACGCAGCGGGCGCTCACACACTGTGATCTGGGTTATGTTGTCATATGGATATGGTATTATCTATGCCTGCCTTTCTCGGTTACATCGGCACGCATGCACACAGTAATTTACACCACGCCGGGCAGCCATGTTATTATGTTATTACCCCAACGCACATGTATTATGCTCTGTGCACAGGCCCGGTGCTTTAATAAGGCAGACCAAGCGGCGCTGAGAAGGGGGGGGGGGGGGGGGGGCGGAAAAATGAAACTTTTTTCATTAATCACTTGCATGCCGCCGGCCTCCTGCAGCTATTCTCCCCTGTGTGGTGGTCCTCATATCTTCTCTCTGGGCTCCCGAGTCCTGACAAGTTGTTTGAGGACCTTTCCCACTCAGCCAATCAGTGGCCGCAGCTGTGTCACGTGTCAGGGCAATGATTTCCTGCTGAGCCAATCAGTGGTATGACACATGACACAGCTGCGGCCACTGATTGGCTGAGTGGTAAAGGTCCTCAAAGTCTTGTCGGGAGCACAGAGAGAAGATACCAGGACCACACAGAGAAGAAGGGGAGCTGCTGCAGGCGGGAACAGGCCCAGGTGAGGAGCATAATGTTTATTTTTACACAACATTAATAGAGGGGGGAAATGTGACATAGGGGAAATCATGTGCCATTGGGGGGGGGGGGGGGAAGAAATCCCGTTGTGGATTTTTATGGTGCACACACCTGTAATTGCCTACCGTCATTCCTTTGTTACCTTTACATTCCAGAAAGGCATCCACATCCATGACTAGACCACCTCCTCTGGCAGAGAGCTCCACAGTCTCACTGCTCTTACCGTAAAGAATCCCGTCTATGGTGATGATGAAACCTTCTCTCCTGTCATGGTTACAGGCCTAGGTGCAAACAAGTCATTAGAAAGATCCCTGTACCGTCCTTTCATGTATTTGTACATTGTAATAAGGCTACCCCCTAAATAACTTTGATAAAGTGTCTTGCACTGCAAGCCACCCATCCCCTGCGTTAGGCCTCATGCACACGACCGTTCCGTTTTTTGCGGTCGGTATACGGAACCATTCATTTCAATGGTTCCGCAAAAAAATGCAATGTACTCCGTATGCATTCCGTTTCCGTATTTCCGTTTTTCCATTCCGTTGAAAGATAGAACATGTCCTATTATTGCCCGCAAATCACGTTCCGTGGCTCCATTCAAGTCAATGGGTCCGCAAAAAAAAAATATAATAACGGGACACATACGAAAATGCATCCGTATGTCTTCCGTATCCGTTCCATTTTTGCGGAACCATCTATTCCAAATTTTATGCCTAGCTCAATTTTTTCTATGTAATTACTGTATACTGTATATGCCGTACGGAAAAACGGAACGGAAACGGAAACAATGGAAACAAAAAACTGATCTGCAAAACACTGAAAAAGCCATACACTGAAAAAGAGGCCTAAGCCATGTACGATACCTCTGGTAGTCTATCCCAAAACAGGAACAGGCTACTTACAGAACAAACCCTTAGTTGTCGATCATGGTTGGACTGTGAAGGTTGTCGTCTTTGATGACGTCAGCATCATGGCCAACCTCAGGTGATTTGTATATGCCCTATGCTTTACACTGCAGCTCTGCTCACGTACAATTTGTGACAATACATGCTGCAATCTGGAAAAGACTATAATAGGCATTATGATAAAACCCTTGCTTTGCATCCAGTTTGATTATTATTTTATTGTGCCTTTATCCGGTGATGTCATCGGGAGCCCCATGGCCCAGCCACGGCAATAAACCCGGGGAGGAGGCCTGGGCCAGAATGAGTTGTAAATGAGTTTGGAGTTTTAATCAATTCCTCCTGTGGGTGAAGCCGGCGCTCGCGCTGAGTTAACACAGCCGCACCGTTTCTATTTTAAAGCCAAGTAATTTAAGACATTACACGAGGGGGGCAGTTTTTCCATTAAAGTGCTCTAATCTTTCTCCTCGTCTCTGACAGCTAATTGCAGCTCGGGGTGCAGGAGGAGGCCTTTACCTACTCATTATCCCTGCTACTGTTCAAAGGCAAATCTCTGCACATCTCCGAAGGAAGGGGTTAACGCCAGACGCGGCAACAAAAGACAGCTGAAGCGCGGCGCAGAAATCATATGCCAACAATTGCAGGTGCGGATGGAGAAGGAGACTGAACCGGCGCTGTCTATTAGTTTACTGACTCATTAGCACTCGGCGACGGCGAGCCCAAAAAGAAGGAGCCGCGTGTTCCTCAGAAGTCGTCGAGATGCAAAGCTCAGGAACATGGAGCAACGAGACCGTTAGAAGCTTGTCATGCCCCATATCTGCACACAGATTCTCACCATGCTTTACATACAGAACCGTGTTACCTTCTTACCCCCCCGAAACCACCACCAGTACCTGCCTATTGTACTCCAGTGTTTTCCAAAGGTGTCAAGACATCCACACCCTTATCCTACCCAGCCAGGCTTGACTGACAACCCTGTGGGCAAGAAACGTTATTACACGCCCAGTGAAAATCCTTGCACGTCATTAAGGTCTACTTCTAGCGCATGCACAGTAAAGTAGGTGCATGCACTGGAACTGTACTGTGCCACTGAAGCCGGGCCAGGTAAACCCTACTTCACTGCACATGTGCAGACCACAGACCGCAATAGAGCATGCACAAGACTGTTGTCATATTGGGACATCTCTTGGGACAACTGAGGATACTACTGGAGCACAACAGGTCTGGTGGTGGTCTGAGTGGCAAAAAAGTTCTGAAGGGTTCTTCTTCTGGGACGTCACACAGTAAGGGTCCCGTCAAAGGCGTAAATCCGGGTTCCACCTACCATGTGCTTTTTATAGTCTTGTGGTCTACTTGGGCTACTTTCACACTAGCGGCACGGACCTCCAGCAGGCTGTTCCGTCGGGTGAATAGCCTGTCGGATCCGTCCTGCCGCTAGTGACCGCGTGCCCCCGGACTGTCGCTCCGTCCCCATTGACTATAATGGGGGTGGAGTTCCGGCTGAGGCACGGCAGCGCCCGGCGAGAGGCTGCCGTAATAAAACTACGACATGTCCGACATTTATTCTGGCAGCCTCTCACCGTGCGCTGCCGTGCCTTTGCCGGAACTCTGCCCTCATTATAGTCAATGGGGACGGAGGGGCAGTCCGGGGGCACATGGTCACTAGCGGCAGGACGGATCCGTCAGGCTGTTCACCCGACGGAACAGCCTGCCGTAGGTCTGTGCCGCTAGTGTGAAAGTAGCCTAAGGTAGGAGAAGGGGCTGTGGGATGGTAATAGGATAAGGGTACTTTCACACTTGCGTTGTTTGATTCCGGCAGGCAGCTCCGTTGTCTGAACTGCCTGCCTGGCAAACGGTATGCAAACGCATGTCATTTTTTTCTGACTGATCAGGCATTTTTCAGACTTTTATCAGGATCCTGAAAAATGCATTGCAATACTGGATCCGTTTTTTCCGGTGTCACCTGGCAAAATAGATCCGGTATTTATTTATTTTCACATTTTCAAAGGGCTGCGCATGCGCAGACCGGAATACCGGTTCCGTCAATGCGGCAATTTGAATGCAGAATCTGGCACTAATACATTCCTATGGAAAAAAATCCGGCATGTGTTCAGTTTTTTGGGCCAGAGATAAAACCGCAGCATGCTACGGTATTATCCCCGTCCTGAAAAATCTAAAAGACTGAACTGAAGACATCCTGATGCATCCTGAACGGATTGCTCTCCATGCATGGGGATAAAACTGATCAGTTATTTTCCGGTATTGAGCCCCTAAGACGTAACTCAATGCCGGAAAAGAATAACGCTAGTGTGAAAGTACCCTTAGGCCACACGTAGTAGACATTTTCCATCACCTGGAATCCACTGCATGTGTTGTACACAGTTTTGGCTGAATATTTGCTGCAGATTTCACTCTATCCACAGGAAACATCCAGCTACAATGTATCATTCTTCCAATGTCTTTACCGCATTGTGTGTGAATCCTGCAGATTACGGTCTCTTGCACGCCCCAATACGTCTGGCAGGCTGCCACTGAGCAGGTGCTGCTGCTGTCCATTACTGATGGGTGAGTGCAGGTTGAGCTCCCCCCGGTGAGTGGTTTTGGGGGCTGCCTTTCTCAGATTTGTCGCACTTTTGCTTGCATAGACGATGTTTGGGAGCAGCCGAGTGTAGTAGAACTTGTCATAAACTACTGGCACACTGTGATGAAACAAAGGACAGGTTAGAGGGGAGAGATTTAGAGGAGGAATTCTCCTGTTGAGGCCACAGATCTCTCGCTCAGCACACAGCGTGACAGCGCAGCCTCTGCCGGGAGCCTGAAAACGTGATGCAAGACCACAGCGCCGCAATATTTCCCAAAACTGAAAGAAGCCAGAACATCACAGACACTAACACAGGAGAAATATCATTTATAAAGGCGCAGACATTGTATTTACCAAGACTGTCCATGTAAGCCGCGGAGCAGAGGATCAAACGCTGCAATTCCAAAAGTCTCATCCACAGGAACATTAATATCCAGAGCAGTCCGACCGCGGAACGCCAGCGGAAAGACGCGTGACAAGATACACAAGAGAATACAGTGCACTTATACTGTACATACCGGTGCATCTCCATAAATCAGAATATCATCCAAAAGTCAAGAAGTGAACCTCATATACTCTATAAAATTATTATGTACAGAGGGATCTACTCCAAGCGTTTATTTATTTTAATATTGATAATTAGGCTTACAGCTAATGAGACCCCAATAGTCAGGATCGCAGAAAATTAGAATATTATATAAGACCAAATAAAAATATGATTTTTGAAACAGAAATGTTGGCCTCCTGAGGAGTCTGCGCTCAGTACTGGCCGGGGCTCGTTTTGCATGAATTACTGTATTGTGACATGGAGGCGATCAGCCTGGGGCACTGCGGAGGGGTTATGGAAGCCCAGGTTGCTTTGATAGCGGCCTTCAGCTCATCTGCATTGTGGGGTCTCTCATAGATTCTCTATGGGGTTTAGGTCAGTCAAGCCCAGTGATACTGCGGTTATTACACCAGGTATTGGTACTGTTGGCAGGGCCAAGTCCTGCTGGAAAAAGACATCAGCATCTCCATAAATCTCATCAGCAGAGGGAAGCATGAAGCGCTCTGAAATTGTAGACTTTGAGACTGTGCTATTGTATCTGAATTCCTACGAAGACCATTTACAACACCTGTCTGAAGTATTTGCTATACTTATAAAACATGGACTCAAAGTAAAACCATCCAAGGGCCACTTATTGCAGTCTGAGGTGCACTCTCTGGGACATGTGGTCAGTGCTAAAGGAGTCCTCCCTGACCACAATAAAATCGCTGCAGTTAAAAGTTGGCCCGCACCTACCAACATCTATGAGGTGAAGAAACTTCTAGGCTTTGCTGGATATTACAGATGATTTATTCAAGATTTTACTAAGATTGCAGCCCCTTTGCAAGGTTCAAATAAGACGACTATTGTATGGACTGATGCTCAGGAAAAAGCTTTTAATGATCTGAAATGGAAACTTACTGAAGCCCCTATTCTTGCTTACCCAGACTATACTGAACCCTTCAGACTGTATACCGATGCATGTGAAAGGGCTTGGGAGCAGTGTTGGCTCAAGTGCAGGACCAACATGAACGGGTCATTGCATACGCCAGTCGATCACTTAGGCCTACTGAGAGGAATGACTGTAATTACAGCTCTTTTAAACTAGAATTGCTCGCCTTGGTCTGGGCGGTTACAGAAAGATGTAGGGAATATTTTGACCGCTACTGAATTTGTGGCCTATACAGACAACAACCCGATGGTTCATCTTTCCACTGCACATATAGGTGCCATAGAACAGCGCTGGGTCTCCTAGATTAGCTAATTACAAATTAACCATCAAACACCGTTCTGGCAAATGTAATAATAATGCAGATGCACTGTCGAGATTTCCTATAGGTGCACCAGCCAACCTGCCTGAGGACTACTCGGAAGACGTTGAACTGCCAGCCTTTTTCCTTGTGGGGCTCAAGGAGGATACGATCACTGCCAGAGAGGCCAGTCAACAAAATCCCATCCATCCACAAGCAGCCAGAATGGATTCCCTGACTTCCCTGCATAACGGAAACGGGACGGATCCGTTTTGCAGCCCATAGACTTCTATTATGACAAAAATAACAGAATGCCTCTAAAGGCATTCCGTCATAGAATTGTGTTATGGGGGACATTCTAAAACATTTAATGTGAAAATGGCTTAATGTACCATAATGTGCCTAAACCTCAATCAATTGCCTTGAAACTTTGCACAACCTAATATCTCAGCTTCCCATACATCGAAGTTGTTTTTTGTACGTTAAGCCACATTAAGCTCTCCAAAAAACAAGCTTAATGTCACTCATTTGCCTTGTGGGTAGCCAAAATCCATGAAACTTCCAGGATAGGTTTGGGAAGCTGGGAACTTAGGTTGTGCAAAGTTTCAAGGCAATTGATTGAGGTTTAGACACATTACGGTACATTAAGCTCTTTTTACATTAAGCTGTTCACATTAAATGTTTTAGGATTGGAATAAAATTGTTTAATGTGAATAACTTTTGGTATGTTTAATCAAAGGACCCCAAATCTTCAGAATAGAGTCTTGTAGTATGGAAGGTTTGGGGGAAATCGGTTTCAATGTTTCAAGGCAATTGATTGAGGTTTAGGCACATTATGGTACATTAAGCTACATAAAGCCATTTTCACATTAAATGTTTTAGGATGTCCCCGTTATGGTCCGTGGTAACGGAATCCATAACGCAAATGCACCTTTTACCACCAAAACGAAGTGTGAACGAATTTCAAAATATGAAATTCGCTCATCTCTAGTTGTGATATATACCCTGTTTATTATCACTGTATTTACATGGCTCTGTGGAAAGGGTTAATGAATACTGAGAGACTGTTAGGGCTGTGATTGAGAAGCTGGTTATTTTCCACAGATGCCAGAGGGTTTAAAGAAGAGCATGTTTTGGAGGGAAAACCCCAGACATTGTTTACCACCAAAAAGCAGACAGCCTGACCTTTTAAATGTCTGGTTTTAGTTATGTTGTTATGTCTTGTTTTGGTTTGGAAAACCTGCTGTGTCATTGCCATTGCGTATCATGGAAGCTCTAATGTAAGTCTATAACAGACGGGAGATTAAACATTGTATCTGTTTGTGCCGAGTTTCTCCACTCCACTACTCCCACTAGAAGGTTCTAGTCTAGCAAAAACTGTATATAAGGAGAGCAGTCAGAGCCCCTAGTGTGCTGCAGTTAGGGCACAGTCCTTGGAAGAGGAGACTCTGCCAGACTACTGAGTGACCAGAAGAAGACGCTGAGGCGGGGATACACTGCCACAGACCCTGGATCACCAGCCTTGGACCAGGGTACCAGGGACAGCTAGCTCAGGCCTCTCCTCAGCATCAAACCCTTCTTCTGCCAGGGAGGAGACTGGAGAAGCCAGCCCTACACCTCGCCTGTATTGTCTTGTACCTGAATTCCTCCAGTAAAGAAGCACCCAGGTTACTGCAGACCCTGACTGTCTGGACTTATTTAGCATTGGGGTGCACCACGCCTTACCATCCCTTCCGGAGAGCAGCAACACGTGGTGACACCTCAATGGTGTCCAGGGGACCAAGCATAGCATTTGGGCCACCCCAAACCCGGCCACTGCAAAATCTCCTGGTAGACGGCTGCGCTGACTAGGGACTTGATAAAATACAGTGGACCAGCACCAGCAGATGACATGGCTCCTCAAACCATCACTGACTGTGGAGACTTCACACTAGACCTCAAGCTCCTTGGATTGTAGACTCTCCATTCTTCCTCCAGACTCTGGGACCTTGATTTCCAAATGAAATGTAAAATTTACTTTCATCTGAGGTGCTGGGTCCTCCAAAAAGAGTGTTTTCTGTAGCTGTTTTCAGTTCTGAGACCTCCTTGTATCAACTCAAAATGTCCCCATAGGGTATTTTATAATGAATTTTCCAAAACCAGACAGTCCATTTATCTCAGTCACTGTACTGATGCCCCTATCCTGTACCAGTCACTGCACTGATGCCTCTGCCTTGTACCAGTCACTGCACTGATGCCTCTGCCTTGTACCAGTCACTGCACTGATGCCTCTTCCCTCTACAAATCATTGCACTGATGCCCAGGTACCAGTCAGAGAACTGATGCCTCTGCCCTGTACAAGTCACTGTACTGATGCCCCTATCCTGTACCAGTCACTGCACTGATGCCTCTGCCTTGTACCAGTCACTGCACTGATGCCTCATCCTTGTACCAGTCACTGCACTGATGCCTCTTCCCTCTACAAGTCATTGCACTGATGCCCCTATCCTGTACCAGTCACTGCACTGATGCCTCTGACCTGTACCAGTCAGAGAACTGATGCCTCTGCCCTGTACAAGTCACTGTACTGATGCCACTATCCTGTACCAGTCACTGCACTTATGCCTTTGCCTTGTACCAGTCACTTTACTGATTCCTCTGCCCTGTGCCAGTCACTGCACTGGTTGACCATTTATTATAGAATACCCTTTAAACTCCTTACTCTCCCCTGCAAAGCTCTCCACAGTGCTGCACCCCTACATCTCCTCCCCTGTCTCTGTCTACCACCTTACCCACACCAGTGATCTCAAACTGACATCCTCCATAATCCAAACTTCCCTCTCCCGTCCATAAGACTTTACTCCTGCTTCACAGGTTTTCTGGAATGCGCTGTCCCCGACCATCAGATTCATTCCCAATATCCACAGTTTCAAGCATGCCCTAAGAACATATCTCTATAGGTAGCCTACGACATTCCTTAATGTAATTCGGTTCTGCTCCTTCTATATTATCCCCTAGAACCTGTACCCCTCCTCCAACCATAGCATTGTATATAGCAGCAGTATTATAGTAGTTATATTCTTGTACATAGGAGCAGTATGATAGTAGTTATATTCTTGTACATAGTAGCAGTATTATAGTAGTAATATTCTTGTACATAGGAGCAGTATTATAGTAGTTATATTCTTGTACACAGGAAGCAGTATTATAGTAGTTATATTCTTGTACATAGGAGGCAGTGTTATAGTAGTTATATTCTTGTACATAGGAGCAGTATTATAGTAGGTATATTCTTGCACATAGGAGGCAGTATTATAGTAGTTATATTCTTGTACATAGGAGGCAGTATTATAGTAGTTATATTCTTGTACATAGGAGGCAGTATTATAGTAGTTATATTCTTGTACATAGGAGGCAGTATTATAGTAGTTATATTCTTGTACATAGGAGGCAGTGTTATAGTAGTTATATTCTTGTACATAGGAGCAGTATTATAGCAGTTATAGTCTTGTACATAGGAGCAGTATTATAGTAGTTATATTCTTGTACATAGGAGCAGTATTATAGTAGTTATATTCTTGTACATAGGAGTCAGTATTATAGTAGTTATATTCTTGTACATAGGAGCAGTATTATAGTAGTTATATTCTTGTACATAGGAGGCAGTATTATGGTAGTTATATTCTTTTACATAGGAGCAGTATTATAGTAGTTATATTCTTTTACATAGGAGCAGTATTATAGTAGTTATATTCTTGTACATAGGAGCAGTATTATAGTAGTTATATTCTTGTACATAGGAGCAGTATTATAGTAGTTATATTCCTGTACATAGGAGCAGTATTACAGTAGTTATATTCTTGTACATAGGAGGCAGTATTATAGTAGTTATATTCTTGTACATAGGAGCAGTATTATAGTAGTTATATTCTTGTACATAGGAGGCAGTGTTATAGTAGTAATATTCTTGTACATAGGAGCAGTATTATAGTAGTTATATTCTTGTACATAGGAGGCAGTATTATAGTAGTTATATTCTTGTACATAGGAGGCAGTATTATAGTAGTTATATTCTTGTACATAGGAGGCAGTATTATAGTAGTTATTCTCTTGCACATAGGAGGCAGTATTATAGTAGTTATATTCTTGTACATAGGAGCAGTATTAGAGTAGTTATATTCTTGTACATAGGAGCAGTATTATAGTAGTTATATTCTTGTACATAGGGGGCAGTATTATAGTAGTTATATTCTTGTACATAGGAGCAGTATTATAGTAGATATACTCTTGTACATAGGAGCAGTATTATAGTAGGTATATTCTTAACCAAATTTCTTTTTATTGAAAGAAAAATCAAGGCCAAGGCCCACACATGACAGTACAATAGCCAAAGGAAACATAATAGTTATCCAGCATACATGCCAAGTGTAAGCAGTACAAGCTGTCATTGACATTGAACACATCATGAAAACAAGACAATAGAAAAGGGGAAAGGGGGAAAGGGGGGAAGTCAGGAGGGGGGGGAAACAGGAAGCGATACATTTCCGCTCAATCAAGCAAATTGTCTATAGACTTTCCATGGAGACCACAGTGTTAAGAAGCGGGAGCGCGAGTTACTTTCCCAGTGCGCCAGCTCCTCAAAACGGTAGATCTGGTCGACCTTGTCCGACCACATATGGAGAGACGGTGGGGAATCACTTTTCCACAAAAAGGGGATAAGCAGCTTCGCTGCTGTAAGTAACATTGTCGGGAGATTATTCTTAGCAGGAGTGAGGGTATCATTCGGGCACCATAGCAGAACAAGTTTAGCATCCAGGACTATCTTGGTCCTACATATAGTATTGATCAGGGACTCCACCTGCTTCCAGAACGGCTAAATCTTGTGACACAGCCACCAAATGTGAGACAGGGATCCAGTTTCTATGCCACATCTCCAACAGGATTCAGGGTTCAGCTTATGCAGGAATTCAGGCGTCTTATACCACCTGCTGAGAAGCTTAAAAGAATTCTCCTGAATCCTAACACAACGGTTGAACCCGTGCGAATGAGCCAACACAAAGGCTTTCTCTGGTTCTTTTAAGGTCAGAGAGAGCTCCTTTTCCCAGGAGGTCACGTAACTGAGCTCCGGTGGAAAGGTGGAAAGCATTTCTTTATACATCAGGGAAAGTGGTCTAAGGGGGGGTTTAATAGCTAAGACTTTCCTCTCCAGCCAGGAAGGAGAACCACTCCCCGCAAAGGATCCAGTACACTTAGCGGTATCTCTCTTAAAATCTGCCAGGTGAAAGAAGGGAGCCGCTTTGACTTCGAGGCGGTCCATTATCAAATTCCAGTGCAAACTACCATCTGGGAGAAGGACATCCCGCAAAGACAGGTCAGCGAGCCTGGACCAAATCCCAGAGGGGCTTGACACTGAGGGGTGGATATGGGATTGCAAAAATTTGAGTGGCATACAGGAGTTTGGAAAGCTGAACAGGTGGGATTGGACCATCTTGGACCATTCTACCAGCATCCCCTTCAAAAACGGGGAAGAAGCGCCGTGATTGGCCGAGAAGGGCCTGACACCCCACAAGGTAAGCCACTCCTGGTTGGAGATCAGTACAGACTCAAGGCGTGAACATAGCGAGCTAGATGACCGAGATAGGACTGTTATACATCTACACAATTGGACAGCAGTATAATATAATTTTACATCTGGCATCCCAAAGCCCCCAAACCTTCTATCCCTTGTCAGGATATGGTAGGCAATGCGTGGAGATTTGCTATTCCATAGAAAGCGCGTGAACACTCGGCGGACGTCTGTGAAATATGAGTTCGGCAGCCAGATAGGGAGGGCTTGAAGCATATATAAAAATTTGGGGAGGATAAACGTCTTAAGGTAATTTTTTCTTCCAACCCAAGAAACAAATGGAAGCTTCAGGTTTTGTAAATGGTTACGCACAGTTTGCAGAAGTGGAGCAAAGTTGAGAGAGGCTAAGTCCTGGACATTCGCGTCCCCAAGAACGTAATGTCTCTGGAGGCCCAGGTGAACGGGGTACTCCGCTTAAGATTATTAATCGAAGTTGGGGGGCAGGAAATGTTGAGAGCCATGGATTTTCCATAGTTTATTTTAAAATTGGATACGAATCCAAATTCCTCAAATATATTCAACAGCTTGGGCAAAGACTCCGAAGGGTTGGAGGTCATAACCAAAAGGTCGTCCGCAAATGCTGCAGCAACATGGTAGCCAGAGCCAACCCGAAGGCCTTTAATATCTGGATCATCTCTAATTTTACATAGGAGGGTCTCCATCACTAAAACGAATAGTGCAGGAGAGAGGGGGCATCCTTGCCTTGTCCCGTTAGTGATGTGAAATGGTGGGGACAGTGCTCCATTAACTTTGACCATGGCAGAGGGGGCCGAATATAAAGTGTTGATAGCAGTAACAAACTGGTCTGGGAAGCCGAACCTCGCCAGAGTCCGCGACATAAAATGCCAGCTGACTCTGTCGAAGGCCTTCTCCGCATCTGTACTCACCAAAACCAAAGGCTGTGAAGATCTCTTGGCCCAATTTACAAGATGGAGGAGCCGCACCGTGTTTTCTGACCCCTGTCTGCCATGGACAAAGCCCACCTGCTCCTCATGGACCACGTCAGGAAGAACATCCTGAAGCCTAGAGGCCAGAATCTTCGCCCACCACTTCACATCATTGTTAAGCAGAGATATCGGCCTATAATTACTGCAGCAAGTCGGATCCTTATTCTCCTTGTGGAGGACAGTAATGTGCGCCAACAAGGAGTGGGGAGCAAGCGAACCACCAGTCAGGAGGTGGTTACACAAGTTCTGGAAACGGGGGATTAAAACATCTTGGAATGATTTGTAATACACAATGGAGAATCCATCGGGCCCTGGACTTTTGCCTGATGGGATGGACATGAGAATCTTACGGATTTCTGACTCTGAAATGGGTCTAGTTAATTGGGAGGCCTTAGACGAGGAAATAGAAGGGAGATTAAGGGTCTGCAAGAACTTATCTGTGGCATCCGCTAGGTCACCAGGCGTAGCCCCTGACGGAGGGGGTAAGTTGTACAGAGCCTCGTAAAAGGAACAAAATGCCTTGGCTACATCTGGGGTGGACTTATGTATCAATCCCTTGGAATCTTTGATAGAGGAAACAAAGGAGTCAGAAAACTGCTTTTTGGCAATAGCCGACATCAATTTGTTTCCCCTATTCCCATGGGCATAGGCCCTAAATCTGGACCTCAACACTAATTTTGCAGAGGTGACATTTAACAAGTTTTTAAGACGCGTTCTAGCTTCAGTCAATTCCGTCAAGGTGCGTATAGCCTGTGACTCCTTGTGGGAGGATTCCAAACGAGCAATGGAAGCCAGCAAAGCGTCCAAGGCCTTCGTCCTTTGCTTTTTTACATACGCCCCCAAGGCAATAAGTTCTCCCCTAAGGACCACTTTATGGGCTTCCCAAAGTATAGCGGGGGAAGGGGGGGAATCTGGGGTATCATTAAGCCTAAAGAATTCTGAGATCGAGGCCCTAAGTTTGCTGGCGTGTGTGGGGTCTAAGACCAAGGTGTCATTAAGGCGCCACACACGTTCCTTCCTTTGTGGACCTGACAGGGAGAAGTCGATAAAAACAGGGGCATGATCAGATAATGTTATATTGCCTATCCGGGCTCCAGAGACATTACGTATATGTGAATCAGACATGAATAAATAATCCAGTCTATGGAAGGACGTCTTAGCGTGCGAGTAAAATGTATAGTCCCGACCATTGGGATTCATGATCCGCCAAACATCCAAAACCTTTAGTTTCCTCAGCGAAGTTTTTAGCCTTTTTAACAACCTATAAGACACAGAGGGTCTGCCCGCCGAGGTGTCCACCGCTGGTTCCATGGCAACATTAAAGTCGCCCCCCAGAATCAATAACCCCTCAGAGAAGGAGGAGAGTGCAGTTAGAGTCTGAACAAGCCATGGTACTTGGCCTTTATTAGGTGCATATAAGTTGGCAAACGTTACCGGTGAGTCTCCCAAGACACCTTTTACAAAAAGGAATCTGCCCTCAGGGTCAGCGGACGTAGTTCGGGGCTTAAAAGGGAGGCACTTATGGACAGCTATACTTACACCCCTACTGGCAGAATCATGTGTGCTATGGAACCACTGCACAAATTTCCTAGGAGGAAACTTGGGAATTTTGCCTGTCCTAAAATGAGTCTCCTGCAGAAAGACCACTGACACCCTATCTTTCAGGAGGAGAGAAAGTGTCTGAGACCGTTTGCATGGCTCGTTCAGACCATGTGCATTGAGTGAGGCTACTATTATGGAAGACATTTTTGCATACATATAACTGTACATAAGCATATGATACACCAGACCATGGAAAGAAGCACCAAGATAAAAGGAGCAGAGGAAAGGAGGGGAGGGAAGAAGATCAGGGGACACAAAGGAAGGGGGACAACATTAAACAAAATGAACAGACAAGTGACCTGCTCGGACTCAGTACCCATCCGAGAAGTGATGAGCGCTCCACTTATCACCGGCCCAAATAGAAATGGACTGGCGAGGGGGCAAGTGAAGCGCTCATGGTCTATAACATATAGACCAAAAAGAACGAAAAAAGTAAAAAAATACATCCAGCACCGGGATCCATCCGGTCATTACCCTGCACATGAGGGGAGAGGGACCATCTCTTTGGAGGCAGAGTCCCACCTCAGCAGGATAGCGTCCCGTGTAAGGCATAACGTCCTATAGGAACAGTAGGCCATAAACCTGGCATTAGCCAAACACAGGGCCATTAGGAAAAGGCCAGAATCAGTTAAACAAAACACTCTGCCCAAAGGGCAAGAGATACCAACATCTCACATTAAAGGAGTGAAATAAAGCATGGTGTTAGCAGTTCATGCTCATAAATACAACCAATGACACCTTGGCACAGGCTCAGGTGAGAGCCCTGTCTGACTTGCTGCGTCCCGATCGATCCGACCTGCCTGCGGATGCCGTCTGCCAAGCAGACACCCGCGGTGGAAAAGGCAGGGGGCCATCTTGGTCAGCTGGCAACCACGAGGGAATCTCCACTGGAGGGACATCTAGGGACCTCCAGACCGACTCCAGATCCGCAGGCGAGCGCACCGTGAGCAGTTTCCCATTCCTGGACACTGATAACCCGAAAGGATACAGCCACCGGAACGGGGTCGACGTCTTGCGAAGAACATCAAGGAGAGGCTTGAACAAGCGCCGCTTAGCCAAGGTAGAAGGCGCAAGATCCTGGAACATCTGTATCGGCACGTTGTCATACTCCAGCACTTCCATCTCTCTTTGCCTTTTTAGGAGAGCTGCGGTATCTACGTAGCTCAATAGGCCGCAAATTACGTCGCGTGGCGGATCTTGTGGTTTAGGCCTAGGGCGCAGCGCCCTGTGTATGCGCTCCACCACTATCCCCTACGCTCTATCAGGCCCAAGCATCGTGGTAAACAGTTCTCGCGCCACTTTCGGCAAGGCCTCCGCCGCCATCGATTCAGGTAGGCCGCGAATGCGTATGTTGCGCCGGCGACTTCGGTTCTCCTGATCTTCCAATTTCAGGAAGGTGTCGTTCAATAGGGCCTTGTGAGACGCAAGCACCTCTGCCGCTTTACCTTCATAGGTCAGTATGGCTTCTTGCGTGCTTTCCAGCGTGACCACTCTCTGGCCTAGATGTTTGATATCATCCTTAATGTCCGCCAAATCTTGCTTGAGAGGCGTAAGGGCAGATTCAAGAACCCGGCGAAGGGTCCGTTCCGACAGAGGCGGATCTCTAGGCCTCCTGTCTGAAATATCAGAGCAGCTGCCCGCATCCGATAGTTCTCCTGCGTCGGAGTCTGGAGCAGTAGACGCCGCCATATTGGCGCCTTTCAGTGCGGCAGCTCTTGGCGTCTTTCGTAGGAATTTCTCCATCTCTGGTTGTTTAGGGTGCCGTGGGGTCAACTCTGAACTTCCTCTGGTCTTATCCTTGCCTGATCTCCCCATAATGAGGCAAATCACAAGCTTATATAGGGCAAATGAGCCGGAATGCTGGAGGAGCTCAAGCTCGTGCGGCCATTCAGCAGCGTGGCTCGGCTCCGCCCCATAGTAGGTATATTCTTGTACATAGGAGGCAGTATTATAGTAGTTATATTCTTGTACATAGGAGGCAGTATTATAGTAGTTATATTCTTGTACATAGGAGGCAGTATTATAGTAGTTATATTCTTGTACATAGGAGCAGTATTACTGTATAGTAGTTATATTCTTGTACATAGGAGCAGTATTATAGTAGTTATATCCTTGTACATAGGAGCAGTATTATAGTAGTTATATTCTTGTACATAGGAGGCAGTATTATAGTAGTTATTTTCTTGTACAAAGAAGCAGTATTATAGTAGTTATATTCTTGTACATAGGAGCAGTATTATAGTAGTTATATTCTTGTACATAGGAGGCAGTATTATAGTAGTTATTTTCTTGTACAAAGAAGCAGTATCATCGTCAATACCCCCATTACATGACTCAGCATGGTTCATACTGACGCTCCTCCCAGAGTAGTGAGACAATGGATTGTGTTTTATTCTACATCGGGTTGGAGGGACATTTAGAATCATAATGAGACATAATAAAGCCAAATTCTGAAATTGTCCTCACTGTTGGTTTCTGGATGACAGCTGTTATAGGTAACCTGCAGTGTAATATACAGGACATTTGTGCAGCATCTGGAGTTTATTATTTCTATAATTGCTCGGTGGCTGGAAATGTTCTGAGGATCACAACAAGCTGCTGGGACAAGGAAAACACCTCATCACTTGTGCAAACAAAGATGTTCAATACTCCAGAACCGTCTGTGAATGCAGCCTCGCGCAGAACATGCAGATATATAACAGAGACCCGGTGTCCAGCGCATGCTCTGGGCTCAGTCCTCTGCCTGTGACCTTTTATCTTCTCCCTTACATCAGTTCCTTTTCCATGTTCCACTGGTTCAATCATCTATTAACATTGTGTCATTCATGTTATACTAAAGGAACCAATAATGGAACTAAAAGAACACTGGAACCAAGAGATACCTAAGGGGCGAAGTAGACTGAGGCAAGAAAAACTGCTTCAACTTGCCATCACACACATCTCACCTGTTCCTGATCCAGCACTGCTCTATCTGGGTTCGCCTCTTTACCATCTGTCGTCAGTGGGGTCTGCGTCCTGCAAATGGCATTGGTCTGAATTTCCCACTGGGCACAATGCTGGAGGTTGGCGACCTGCTAATGGCACATAGCTAGAGGGTCGTGGTCTATAGATGGCATACAGCCAAAAGTTAACCTTGGTGAATGGCACAATGCCGGATGGTGGCGACCTGCTGACAGCACACAGGCTGACGGCCGTGACCTGAGGCATAGCACACCTCCAGGCCCATCCCTTATGGTAAGGGACAGTGGTGAAGATCGGTTGTCTATAACCTCTCTGCACTTCATGGAATCCTGAACCAACCACTGACCATACAGTAAGTCCACCTCTCCCCACCATCATGGAGGTGTCATATGTAGTTATAGGGGGTGTATAAGACAACAACGCTCTCTGATGATGCCCCTGATAATGGGGAAAATTACCAGTTACAAAGCTGAATGAAAAGTCATCAGAGTTTTTGGCGAGGAGATGGGTGGGGTTCCTAATTCCAACCCAGGTGGTGGAGCTGCTGCTGCAATTTAAGTGGTTGCACCTGCAGGAGAGATAATGAACTGACTAAGGCCTCATGCACACAACCGTTGTTTTGGTCCGCATCCGAGCCGCACTTTTTGCGGCTTGGATGCGGACCCATTCACTTCAATGGGGCCGAAAAAGAGGCAGACAGCACTCAGTGTGCTGTCCGCAGCTGCTGCTCCGTTCCGTGGTCCGCCAAAAAAATACAACCTGTGCTATTCTTGTCTGTTTTGTGGACAAGAATAGGCAGTTAGATCAATGGCTGTCCGTGCCGTTCCGCAAATTGCGGAACGCACACGGACGCCATCCGTGTTTTTCGGACCGCAAAACACACAACGGTCGTTGGCATGAGGCCTAAGCCTGTGATGTCCCTCAGTGGGAGAACCTGGTAGTCAGCAGTGTTGGTCTCGAATAGCGAATATTATTCGTGAATATCGGCACTTTGAGAATTCGCTAATATTTAGAATATAGTGTTGTACAGTGGATATAAAAAGTCTACACACCCCTGTTAAAATGTCAGGTTTCTGTGCTGTAAAAAAATGAGACAAAGATAAATCATTTCAGAACTTTTTCCACCTTCAATGTGACCTATAAACTGTACAACTCAATTGAAAAAAAAAAACTGAAATCTTTTAGGTGGAGGGAAGAAAACAAAAATAACTAAAATAATGTGGTTGCATAAGTGTACACACCCTCTTATAACTGGGGGTGTAGCTGTGTTCAGAAATAAGCAATCACATTCACAATCCTGTTAGGAGTCGGCATACACCGGCCATCATGTGAAGTGCCTCTGATTAACCCCAAATAAAGTTCAGCTGCTCTAGTTGTTTTTTCCTGAAGTTTTCTTAGTCACATCCCACAGCAGAAGCCATGGTCCACAGAGAGCTTCCAAAGCTTCAGAGGGATCTCATTGTTAGAAGGTATCAGTCAGGAGAAGGGTACAAAAGAACTTCCAAGGCATTAGATATACCATGGAACACAGTGGAGACGGTCATCATCAAGTGGAGAGAATATGGCACAACAGTGACATCACCAAGAACTGGACATCCCTCCAAAATGGGTGAAAAGAAGAGAAGAAAACTGGTCTGGGAGGCGACCAAGAGGCCTACAGCAACATTAAAGGAGCTGCAGGAATATCTGGCAAGTACTGGCTGTGTGGTCCATGTGACAACAATCTCCCGTATTCTTCATATGTCTGGGCTATGGGGTAGAGTGGCAAGACGATAGCCTTTTCTTACTAAGAAAAACATCCAAGCCAGGCTACATTTAGCAAAAACACATCTGGAGTCTCCCAAAAGCTTGTGGGAAAAGGAGTTATGGTCTGATGAAACCAAGGGTGAACTTTTTGGCCAAATTTCCAAAAGATATGTTTGGCGCAAAAACAACACTGCACATTACCAAAAGAACACCATCCCCACAGTGAAGCATGGTGGGGGCAGCATCATGCCAAGGGGCTGTTCCTTCAGGCTTCTGCTAGAAAGCTGAACATGAAGAGGAACTTCATCTTTCAGCATGACAACGACCCAAAGCCTACAGCCAAATCACCAAAGGAATGGCTTCACCAGAAGAATGATTAAAGTTTTGGAATGGCCCAGCCAGAGCCCAGACCTGAATCCGACTGAAAATCTGTGGGGAGATCTGAAGAGGGCTGTGCCCAGGAGATGCCCTCGCAATCTGACAGATTTGGAGTGTTTTTACCAAGAAGAGTGAGCAAATCTTGCCAAGTCAAAATGTGCCATGCTGATAGACTGATACCCAAAAAGACTGAGTGCTGTAATAAAATCAAAAGGTGCTTCAACAAAGTATTAGTTTCAAGGTGTGCACACTTATGCAACCATATTTTGTGTTTATATTTTTTCTTCCCTCCACCTAAAAGATTTCAGTTTGTTTTTCAATTGAGTTGTACAGTTTATAGGTCACATTAAAGGTGGAGAAAGTTCTGAAATGATTTATCTTTGTCTCATTTCTTTACATCACAGAAACCTGACATTTTAACAGGGGTGTGTAGACTTTTTATATCCACTGTATATTCGTAATTTTGAATATTCTAGAATTATTTTTTTTTATCAGTAACCTTCCTTCTTGCTTGTGGGCCAATGATAAGGCAGCAATGTCTTTGTCTGAGCAACATCCCTAGCAACCAATAAGAACGTTGCCGACCCCTTACTATATAAGGCCTCCTGCACACGACAGTATTTTTTAATGCCCGCAAAACGTGGTTCCGTTGTACCGTGATCCGTGCCCGTTTTTTCTTCCGTGGGTCTGCCGTGATTTTTGGAGGATCCACGGACATGAAAAATGAAAAAAAAATCTAAGTCAAGTTTGCCATTGAAATTATAGGAAAAAACGGACACGGATCACGGACACGGATCACGGACGCGGATGACAATCTTGTGTGCATCCGTGATTTTCACGGACCCATTGACTTGAATGGGTCCGTGAACCGTTGGCCGTGAAAAAAATAGGACAGGTCCTATTTTTTTCACGGCCAGGAAACACGGATCACGGACGCGGCTGCCAAACGGTGCAGTTTCCGATTTTTCCACGGACCCATTGAAAGTCAATGGGACCGCAGAAAAACACGTTAAACGGGACAACGGCCACGGGTGCACACAACGGTCGTGTGCAGGAGGCCTAAGAACCTCCCCAGCTGCCCTTGTGTGCAGTTTTTTTGCAGTTCTGAGACAGACAGCAGTGTTATTGCTGTGCTCTCTGCTTTCCTGTGTCATTACATTAGAATAGTTAGTTAGCTTATATATATAATACAGATAGTCAGTGTAGGGTAGATCGTGATATAGTGTAGCTGATAGGTTCTGCTGTCCATACATACATGCTACATACATAGTGCTGTGATGTCACAAGTTCACAACAATACTTAGTGCAGCAATCACTAATAAGTATTCAGACCTGTTAAAATGTGAAGTTGCACGTATTGCGCCAAAATATTTGCATCATTGGTGCCGATTTCGCAATCGTGAATATATTGGAGCGCTCTATCTGCACATAAAGCTATTATAATGTTCTGCCGTGCCAACCATTGTCTCCAGTCTCAGGAAACTTCTAGCAGCTTGAAAAATGTAGCTATAGTGACCCACGCCTGTATTTCGAGCGCATTACACGAATATTACATGGCCGATTTTTCGCGATCAAGAAAATAATCTCGATTCACTCATCCCTACTAGCTAACTACATGCAGGAGCCTGCAGCATCTTTCAGCTCACACTAGAGCCGTGTCTCTTTCTCTTGGCGTCTCCTGTGTCTGACCACGAGACACTTCCTTTGTTTCTATTTATTTCCTCTGGGGAGGTTCTAGGTTATGCTGGGAGCGGTGGTGGCCTTGTCAAGAAAGAGACTTGACCTTGACACCTTCATTAGTAAACCTACCCACAATTTAAATGATTCTAATATATGAAGATTTATTTCTTAGCCCCTGACTGGCACTTTGGGAACACTTTTAATGAGTCCAATTGCACCTTCTGGTTCATCTAGGATGCCCTCACATACACGTAGGCTGACCTAAATACAACAGTAACCAGCTGTCTGTATGCAGCTAGAGATACTGCATCTGCACACACTGCACAGTCGGAATATTTTGTTTTCCAGAGGACATTAAACCGAATAGTAAATTACTAGAGACAACTGGACGCTCGGGTTTTATGATCAAAGTGGCACAGATGACGGCAACTGGAACACGGCAAACAATAGACCGCAAGACGAAACATCAAATACAGATTAGTCTTTAGTTTTTGATACAACGTGACACATAAAAGATTCAGTATTGCTTGTGTTTGGAGGTAGCAGAAAGCGCTAGGGGTCAAAGGCTTTTACAGGGAATCGATTGTGGGAGATTAATTGGAATTTATTTACCGTGTAATACAATGTAGCAAGACTCACCTGAACAGTGAAGCTTGTCCTCCGCTAAACACAATTTACAAGAAAAAAAAAATCCTAATAACTGGGATAGAGCAGAACATTTACCTAGTGTCCTCCTTCATCTTTTCAGCTGTAGATCCGCGAATTCACTTCTACCCCAATTCAACTGGTGGATCTGAAGCTGAATAGATGAAAAGGAGGTCACCAGTGTTCTGCTCCCTCACCAGTTCCTGTGTTGTTTTTCTTCAACTGGAGAGTGTCTTCTGGTTTCTCTTGTATACAGGATATCTGGGGTGAACCATAACCCCCCACACTTTGATAGGAGGCTTCTGAACAGAGAGGAGAGGTCTCTGACCTACTGCATTAATGGAAGCAAAGAGATCCAGTAACAGCCAAGTCAGTGCAATGAGCATAGGACGATGCTGGGGTGGGGTTGGGGTATGATAATAATCAGATCATATTATAAACCGGGGATATTGTGCTGCAAACCCAGCAATAATGAAAAACATTCGCGGCCCATATATAACGTACCTTCCGACACAAAGTCAGAGAATCAACCTCATCCATGTAGAACCAGCCGGGTGACACAAGATGTACAGAAGAGCAATGTTCTGCTTCTCCTACAAGTAATAATTGCAGAGTCTGAAGAGGCAGCATGGAGGTTAGTGACCGGATAATGAAAGGTTTAGATAGAAAAGTGCAGGGAAAGCCTCCCGACATGTACATGTCAGAGTCAGCGCAGGGAGGGCTCAGCTACATGAAAGATAGAAGGAGAGCAATGAGGCCGCAGAAAACTCTTGAGGGCAGAGGGATCTGGAGGCCAGGATGTCTAGTTTGTGTATTTATATATTTTTTTTAAAACAAACAAACAAAAAACATTTTCTTTTGCCATTTTAGGCAATGTTTTTGTTGCTTTTATGTGCCACTTTTTAAAGGGAACCTGTCACCTGGATTTTGTGTATAGAGCTGAGGACATGGGTTGCTAGATGGCCGCTAGCACATCCGCAATACCCAGTCCCTATAGCTCTGTGTGCTTTAAAAACTGATTTGATACATATGCAAATTAACCTGAGATGAGTCCTGTCCCTGAGATGAGTCACGTACAGGACTCATCTCAGGTTAATTTGCATATGTATCAAATATTATTATTTTTTTACACAATAAAAGCACACAGAGCTATGGGGACTGGGTATTGCGGATGTGCTAGCGGCCATCTAGCAACCCATGTCCTCAGCTCTATACACAAAATCCCGGTGACAGGTTCCCTTTAACAGGGTGTTTGTTTCTGTTCCCTTTAATTCTGTCCCCTTTAAATTATCGTCTATATTCTGTGTAATGATATTCCTTGAACATACACAATCCCCCCAACCAAACCCCCATTGTGCAGAGAAAGCCAAATTCCTTAGTGGTTATCTGAAATACATATGTGCTGCCCACTGGAGGAGGGGCTGAAAGGTATAAACCTGGCACACACAGACATTTAATTGGCACGCCATTGAGGAACTTCATCCATAGTTGAAACACTATACATATCTCTTGTATAACCATGGGGCGTCGGCCATGTGCTGCGACATGGCAGACTCTGAGTCCCCCACTATTGTATGTGTAGGCCAGGGATGATTATTTACTACTACTTGTTTGTCTTACCTCATATTTAATCACACATTTTTATCACTTAACCTGTTAAGCCTATTTATTCTCAAGTCTTTGAATTCACGTTAAAGCAAACAGTCAACCCAGGCAATGTTTGTGTGCTGTGGACACCGGTTGGTCCGGCCTCCTCTGGTTAGTTAGTGAGTCTTGGCTGAGCAGAGGCATCATCTACATCTGTGAGCTCCTGCCAAGTATCCCCTAAAGAGAAACCTAATCCACGAAACTCATTCCCGAGACTGAAAAGCTACCAAAGGACGACTTAACTTCGAGACAACCCCTGAGGGAAAGAGAACAGACATTCACAGAAGGTCTTGAACCATCAAGGTTGTACTAGACCCAGACAGTAAGGTACTGTACGTGTATGGAAATAAGACTTTACTGCTAGGGAAAGGGTATATTTCTATGGTGCCCATGACACTTTGAGATGGACTGACCATCCAAATCTAAGATCTGCCCCCTGCAACTAGGAACTGCAGAAAGAGTTAATGAGAATGGAATTGTACGCTTTGGATTATTTGGGAAGACTGCAGAGTGAGGCTCAGCACTATTACTACTACTACTGCGTATACACAGCTATTGGGAGAAGCCTAACATACCTGGGCCTATTGCTGCTATTTGTGCTGTAAGTTGAGTTGTATCAGGTGATGTCATCAACGAGGTTCCGGTGCCATGGCTCCTTCACTCTAGTAATGGTCCCAGCACCCCCCTAAATACATAGAGCGGATTTACTAACCCCCCCATTACCAATGTAATACTACCCCCAATATACACATTCTCATTTGATTTCTTTTCTCTACTTTTGATCCCATATTTCCAGCTCACCTCCTCCCAACTGGGCTGGCAGCCATCTGCTATAACGTTTCATGGGTGGAGGCTGTTCGCTCACAGGTCATTTGGTGAATTATAATATGTCTGCATCTGTAATCAAACGATATCACTTCCTGTCTGAGTGACCACCGAGGCACGTCCTCCATCAGACTGAGCTGCGGTGGTCACTCAGATAGGAAATGACAGATGCAGACAGGATGACATCATTGGGGGGGCAGAAATGGCAGCGTAATGCAGAAGTGTCGCCCTTGGCCGGAGGAGAAGCGGCTGTGGGCGGCCAGGCAGACAATGAAGCCTCCTGGCCATGAATGGATGGCAGGGGATGGATAAAAGAGATGATACTCATTATTTGTGAGAGTTTTGTTTTATCGTTAAAATAGCAATTTCCATTGAATGGCGGCTTAGTGGTGCGTGTGCGGAGCCTGCGCCGCGGAGAGCTGAGGCAGCAAATGGAAGAATCAGGCAGAAATGATTTGCAGTGCGGGCGCGGGACGCGGCAGAGGTGGAGTAATACAAGCCATCCATCCTCCTCATAAATTAATATGTCATTCACACTGTAAATAAATGAGATTTATATCCAGCGCCGGTAACAATTATTGCGCGTCTGGTAAGAAACTCATTACCTGGAGCGACTCCTCGGGGCGGCAGCTTCACCCGAAGACACCGCAGGAACGTGCTGGAGCCGCAAAAACTGCAAATACAGACGAAGTGATCAACGTGGTGACCGGACGGGACGTCGGCAGCACCGGGATGCCACCTGCATCAACGCCACAAACGGAAAACTGACGCCAGACACAAGGAACATCACATGTGATAACGGGAGGCGAGAGGCACAGAGGGTCAGGGGGCCAGGACATGATGGGGGTTGTAGTACTACATAGTGGTCGGAGACCGTATCACACGTGATAGGATTAGGTACGGCAGCTAATCATAGAGTATCGCACATGATAGAGTTAGATACCAGAGCTCAGTACACAATATCACACATTACAAGATTAGATACACAGCTCAGCAGTTGGTATCACACATGATAGGATTAGATACAGCAGACAGTATCACACATGATATGATTAGATACACCTCTCAGCAGACAGTATCTCACATGATAGGATTGGATACAGCAGCTCAGCAGACAGTATCACACATGATAGGATTAGATACACCTCTCAGCAGACAGTATCACACATGATAGGATTAGATACACCTCTCAGCAGACAATATCACACATGATAGGATTAGATACACCTCTCAGCAGACAATATCACACATGAAAGGATTAGATACACCTCTCAGCAGACAGTATCACACATGATAGGATTAGATACACCTCTCAGCAGATAGTATCACACATGATATTATTAGATACAGCAGTTCAGACAGTATCACACATGATAGGATTAGATACACCTCTCAGCAGACAGTATCACACATGATAGGCTTAGATACACCTCTCAGCAGACAGTATCACACATGATATGATTAGATACACCTCTCAGCAGACAGTATCACACATGATATGATTAGATACACCTCTCAGCAGACAGTATCACACTGGATAGGATTAGATACACCTCTCAGCAGACAGTATCACACATGATAAGATTAGATACACAGCTCAGCAGACAGTATCACACATGATAGGATTAGATACACCTCTCAGCAGACAGTATCACACATGATATGATTAGATACACCTCTCAGCAGACAGTATCACACATGATAGGATTAGATACACCTCTCAGCAGACAGTATCACACGGGTTAATGATTTTCCTTCTCTCCTCCTGTACTATGAGCTCCAATGTTCCTCGCTCCAGATAAACACGATGGAGGAATCCATGGAGAATACAACTGAAGACTTGTGAAATCCTTTAATGTGGCAGAATTTTGCTGGTGTGAAGCGGGCGCACCTGTCCCAGGGTGACGCCCGCCCTCATAGACAAGCAGCACAAGGTACTACAAACTGCAAACAAGTCGTCAGAAGATGGATTTACCAGAAGAGGAAGCTCAGAGACAATTCTGAACATCGTTTCCCAGGGTAAAGCCACCATGTCTTATTCTCTAGTCACATCCAAAGCTGCATTCACACAGTTATGCATAGAATCTTCTTTAATCTCCCAGACAGCCCCCCCTCATAATAATGCATCATGGGGTATAGTCATTCTGTCCAGTGCCTGGGAGAGTGAAAAGAAGCATCACATACCTTGGGGTTAAAAGGAAAGCAACAGAATCTGCAGCTTTTTATGTGACTGGAGTATAAGACATAAGTCAAGCAAAAGGTAAGTAAAGCATTTACAAAGTTCCTGAATGTTAAATGCAGAATCTAATTGGAAAGCATTGCCGGAGAGTGAAGCTGTAACCGGCAGCTCCTTGTATGTGACTCAGATAATGGAAGGAAATTGAATAGACTTTATAGATGCATTAGAGGTTTCCTGCCTACGGTGCGCGGCTTTTATCACTGTATATAGTGTAATATATATATATATAGTCACCATAAGCTGTGTACATCCACTCCACCAATGAATGCAAGAAGATGAGACATTACTGATGGGGCCGTCCAGAATATCATCAAAAGCTGCAGTCATCACTGTTAATGCACCAAGTGATATCCTGAATGAAGACGTTTTGTTATATAAATGTGTACCGCCAAGTGGTGAGGCTGACTGCATCTAACATGGACGGACTATGGTAGAAAGCACTTCAACTTCTATGTGAAGTAATATAAAAAGCTGACATATATAAATACTTTAGCTTAGTTATCCTAGGTTACCTCCTATGTTATACCCCAGAGCTGCACTCACTATTCTGCTGGTGCAGTCACTGTGTACATACATTACTTATCCTGTACTGATCCTGAGTTACCTCTCGTATTATACTCCAGAGCTGCACTCACTATTCTGCTGGTGCAGTCACTGTGTACATACATTACTTATCCTGTACTGATCCTGAGTTACCTCTCGTATTATACTCCAGAGCTGCACTCACTATTCTGCTGGTGCATTCACTGTGTACATACATTACATTACTTATCCTGTACTGATCCTGAGTTACATCCTGTATTATACTCCAGAGCTGCACTCACTATTCTGCTGGTGCAGTCACTGTGTACATACATTACTTATCCTGTACTGATCCTGAGTTACATCCTGTATTATACTCCAGAGCTGCACTCACTATTCTGCTGGTGCAGTCACTGTGTGCATACATTACATTACTTATCCTGTACTGATCCTGAGTTACATCCTGTATTATACTCCAGAGCTGCACTCACTATTCTGCTGGTGGAGTCACTGTGTACATACATTACATTACTTATCCTGTACTGATCCTGAGTTACATCCTGTATTATACTCCAGAGCTGCACTCACTATTCTGCTGGTGGAGTCACTGTATACATACATTACATTACTTATCCTGTACTGATCCTGAGTTACATCCTGTATTATACTCCAGAGCTGCACTCACTATTCTGCTGGTGCAGTCACTGTGTACATACATTACTTATCCTGTACTGATCCTGAGTTACATCCTGTATTATACTCCAGAGCTGCACTCACTATTCTGCTGGTGGAGTCACTGTGTACATACATACATTACTTATCCTGTACTGATCGTGAGTTACATCCTGTATTATACTCTAGAGCTGCACTCACTATTCTGCTGGTGTAGTCACTGTGTACATACATTACATTACTTATTCTGTACTGATCCTGGGTTATATCCTGTATTGTTCTCCAGAGCTGCACTCACTATTCTGCTGGGTGTTACTGGAAAATATAATCAAGCTGGTGGCTAGACACTAGATTACTGTACGTTACCCAGAATGCAAATCAACAGAGCAAGCTCTGCAGAAACTGAACAAGCAGTGGGATGCAGTTTTCAGCTCTGAAGTACAATACACACTCCATATTAGGATTGGCATAAGGTAAAGTACAGGTGCAGGTACTGTACTGTACTGGAACCCACCTAAAGGGTCTGAAAAGTGTGGAAGTGTATAGCAGGGAGGAGCAGAGAGAAGCATGGTGATGACACACATAGGTATAGAGATGATGAGGGTACATATTACATTAAGTGCTACCCTGATTTTTAACATCTTGCAGTTAAAATCTTCATATGATGCTTATTAATACTGCAAACCATTTGAAATTAACTTGCAGCATGTGTTATACTCTAGTCACACCCAAAGCTGCACTCAAAACTCTGCCTGCTACTGGAATATGTCAGTAGCTCACACCTTGGCTCTAACTGTCTGCAATGCCCTGTGCTCTGGAAACAGGAAATGAACAAGATCGTGAATGCAGCTTTGGATGGGAGTAGAGTATAATAGATCAGTAAAGTAAATAAAAACGTTCTGGTAATCTGCAAAAGCAAAGTTTTCCTTAGGGAGTGATTTATGAACATCTTTATGCCATTCTTACCCCCTTTTTGTGACTTTTTACACGCTGTGCACCAATATTTTGACACACGGGTGTGGGGGGGAAGTATTTCGCCCCCGCAAATTTGCTATGAGTTACGTCTGAAAACAGGCGTAAAACAAGAGTAAAAACTACTCCAGTCAGGGGCCAAAAATCAGCAGTTTTTCTAGCAGCACAGAGTATTTCAGGAAAGAAGCGTTCAGATCTTGTGGAAGGTCACAGATTGAGGGTAACATGCTGTAGGCAGCAGGTTTCCCAGCAGCACAGAACATTTCAGGAAAGGGACGTCACAGACTGAGGGTCCCATGGTGAAAGCAGCACAGAGCATTTCAGCACAGGAGTATGCTGATCTAGTAGCAGATCGGTCGGCATCACATGGTGTCTGCATTAGCCCGAGGCGAGCTGAGTAGCTGCAGCTCATCTGTAGCAGGTGTATGGCACACGTGTCTACACACAATGGTACCGGGAACTTTGATGCTTTATGCTGTTTGTGCAGAGTCATTTTTGAAGTCAGATAAAACCTGCAGAAAGCGATGGGGAATATGATGTGGAATAATTATTAGAACAGACATGAAGAAACGTATGTGACTACCCTTCCTCAATACACACAAGAACTACAGCACATCTTTTGATAGTGCACCTCTAGGTGCAATGCATTGTGGGAGAAAGGAGAGGGAGTCAGGAAGTAAAGGGACTACAGGTATGGACTAGCTATTGTATTGTCCTAATCACTGCCCTTTACTCAGACATTGTATGTGCCACTATATGGTCACTATAAGTGGTTATGTTGCTCCAAAATTTACCTAAGGCTCGTAGGACTTATCCTGTACTGTAGTGAGTTACTTCCTGTATTATACTCCAGAGCTGCACTCACTATTCTGCTAATGGAGTCACTGTGTACATACATTACATTACTTATCCTGTACTTATCCTCAGTTACATCCTGTATTATACTCCAGAGCTGTACTCACTATTCTGCTGATGGAGTCACTGTGTACATACATTACATTACTTATCCTGTACTGATCCTGAGTTTTACATCAAGACACGGAGGCTCATATTGCTTTCTCCTTCTTTACTGAACCACCAATAGCAGCAAAGAGAAAAAATTAACATACAGGGAACCATAGCAACCAATATCCCTCCCCTCTGGACCCTATAATAGGCCGCTCCTCCTATGGCTCTTCCTCTTTCTTTGCTGCTGCCAAGCTAAGTACACCTTGTCTCTTGCTTTTGTCTCTGCTTAGGTGTTATCTGTAATTTTGCGCTGGCTACCGCAGGGTGACTAACCCTGTTCGCTTGCAGCGCTCGCTTTGCATTTTCCTCTCTCCCTCCTGGGGCAGGTGAGGGATTTTGCATCTCTGCGCTTATTTTCTGCGCTTTTGCGTTCTTTCATGCGGCTCCGTTAGGGCTTCCCCCCCCCCCCCCGTTTCTGTGCTGGCCTCTATGCTTTGCGCTGACCTCCCCTCCCCTCCACCCTTACTTGTGTTACCGTTCCCCGGCGTCCGCGCCGACTGGGGTTGAGGGGAGGACCTCCGCCGCTGTCAGGGGCTCCATTCCCGGCGCGTCTCGCGAGATCTCGGCGGCCATTTTGGTTCACCCTCTGTGCTCGGGAGGCCGCGAGATCTCGCGAGATCTCGGCGGCCATCTTAGTTTGGACGGCCGCTTTCGCGGGCTTCTGGGGGCGGGATTACGGCGCTTCCTGTCTTCCGGCCGTTCACTCGCCTCCAGTTTTCCTGCACGGTCGGCGGCTCCTGCTTTGGCCTCTCAGGTGACCTCGGCCTTAGTTGTTCAGGGGGTGTTTTCGGCTCATAGCTGGGTTCCCTTCAGACATCTGTGTCCACTATGTCCACTCCTACTCCCCCTCCTGCTGCCAGTCGGCCCCCCTCCCCCCCTGAAGGGTTTAACCCCGCCGAGGCAGAGTCACAGGCGCTTGCTCTACAACGCTCAGTGTCAGACGCGATTATGGCAGCCATGGGCTCCATGTCGTCGGTTCTGTCACAGACTATCACCCAGGCCCTGTCTGCGCTCCCCACTGGTGCTCCCTTACAGCTGCCCCCTGCAGCACCGCAGCCTACCTCCATTGATCCCTCTGTTGCACAGGGGACTGTGACTGGTGCGCATCTTGCCACCCCAGAGACCGTGCTTAGCTCACGGAAGAGGGCCCTTTCCCGCCGGGCAGAACGGGCGCGGACATGGAAATGCGCTAGAGCGCAATCACCGGATCTGTCTGTCTCTGATGGAGCTTCAGACGAGGAGGCGTTGGCTGATTTTGATTATGGGGTTGAGGAGGATCTCACCCTCCCCGTTCCGGGCCCCTCGACTTCCGCTGCTGCGGCCTCCTCTGCCATGGATTTGGCAGCGACCTCCACTGCTACCCGCGCTGAGGGTGTGCTGGATGAGGCGGGTGAACCTATGTTCGACCCGGAGTCGCTACACCACCCGCGTTCGGCAGAATGGCTCCCCTCTCCTCATGTAGGAGCGTATTTGGAGCACTGGGTGCGCCACTCGCTTAGCCGCGAAGCTTAGGGCAGAGTGTCCCCGTCCGGTGGTCCCCAATAAGGTTTGTGAGACCCCATTGGTGGACCCCAAGATGTCGCAGTTCTTGGCCAAAACTGGCTGGAACGCTAAGAAGGGCCTGGATTCAGCATTACGCAGCTGCCAGGACAAGCTGTTGGATGTCTTTGGTCCTTTGACCAGGATTTTGGAGATGGCCGAGGCGGCCAGAATTGAGGGTTCCCCTGTTGACCCGGTGGAATTGAGGGGCTGGGCCCAGAGGGCCATATGCCTTGCCGGCAATGCCAATACTGCCGTAGCAATTGAGAGACGCAAGGCTATATTGTTTAAAATCGACCCCAAATTGGCCAATTTGGCGCTCACGGAGGCAGGGAAGGATGCCCAGGGCCTCCTCTTCGGCGAGTCCTTCATCAAGGACATGGGCCGATTTGTGGGCACGTTTACCGCGCTGGACAAGGCCCAGGCTTCTATGCGCCGGGTCTTCCAGGGGCGGGTCTCTCATTGGGCCGGCAGTGGTAGGGGCCGCCTGTCCGGCCGTGCAAATTTCCAGGCCCGTGGAGCGAACAGAGGCTCCAGTGGACATCGTCCTCAGTTCCAGGACCAGCGTACCGCATCCCCATTCTTCTCCACAAGAGGAAATCAGTGGCGTTCACGTTCCTTCCGGGGCAACCCGAATCATCGTAGACCCTTGGGTAAGTGCTCCCCAGATTGGGGATTCTACGGTACCTTGTGTAGGGGGCAGGCTCCGGCTTTTTTCCCACGCTTGGAGCCTCATTACCGCGGACCCATGGGTTCTGGCCACGGTCAGGGGATTCCACATAGAGCTCACGGGATCCCCCTATCTGATTCCTTCCCCTCCGCTCTTTCCCCTATCGCGCTCGGACTGCGCGTTGGTGGACGCAGAATTACTCGCCCTCAGGCTAAAGTTGGCGATAGAGCCGGCTCCCCTGTCATCGGCGGGGGTGATCAGCAATATCTTCCTGGTTCGGAAGAAGGATGGGCAGATGAGACCAGTCATCAACCTTCGCTCCTTGAATGCGGTGGTACGTTACCGGCATTTCAAAATGGAAGGGATCCATCTCCTTCGGGATTTGTTGATCCCGGGGGACTGGATGGTGAAACTGGACTTGAAGGATGCCTACCTGACGGTTCCGGTGTCCTCTCGTTCCAGGGACCTGCTTCAGTTCAGGTGGCAAGGAGAGGTCTGGAGGTTCACCTGTCTGCCGTTCGGGCTGTCTTCAGCTCCCTGGTGTTTCACCAAGTTGCTGCGTCCGGTCGTGTCGTGGTTGAGGACTCGGGGTGTGCGCCTCATAGTCTATCTGGACGACATCCTGTTGATGCACGAGTCCCGAGCGGGATTGCTGGAACATCTACGCTGGACGGCGGATCTGCTTTCGGGTCTCGGGTTCCTCCTCAACCGGGAGAAATCCTGCCTTACTCCGGCCCAGAGGATGGAGTTCCTAGGATTCACGGTGGATTCGCTCTCGGAGTCCCTCAGCCTGCCGGCGGCGAAGTTGCGGGGGATCCGCAAGGAGTTGAGACATGCTCTCCTCGCTCCCCATCTCTCGTTACGTCACCTGGCTCGCATTATCGGCCTGTTGGCCTCTTCCATTCAGGCGGTGTTCCCAGCCCCGCTGCATTACCGGGCGCTCCAGCGACTAAAGATCGCCCATCTTCGGACCGGTGCCTCCTTTGCGGACGTGGTGGTTCTGGACTCGGAAGCCCGGGAGGAACTGAGTTGGTGGATAGCCAACCTGGAAGCGTGGAACGGGAGAGCGATCTTTGGATTCCTGCCGGAGTTGACGATCGAATCGGACGCGAGCCTCCAGGGTTGGGGGGCCCATTGCAACGGGATCTCCACCGGGGGTCCCTGGTCGGCGGAGGAATCCCTCCTGCACATCAATGCGTTGGAGCTCTTGGCGGGTTCCTTCGCTGTGAGGAGTTTCTCCAACGGGGTCGCCAACGCGTGTATCCGGCTTCGGATGGACAACGTGTCGGCGGTCCGGTTTGTCAACCGTCTAGGGGGCACTCGTTCGGCCACTTTGGCACGTTTGGCCAAAGATTTTTGGTCGTTCTGCCTGTCCAGGGATATCATGGTGCAGGCGGAGTATCTGCCAGGGTTGAGCAACATTCAGGCGGATTGGAACTCTCGATACCTGTCGGACGGCAGCGATTGGCAGTTGGATCCGCTGGTGTTCGCGGCGATTTCGGATTTCTGGGGTCCAATGTCCATCGACATCTTCGCCTCTCGGCTCAACAGGCAGCTGACCCGGTTCTTCAGCTGGCGTCCGGACACGGAAGCGGTGGCGGTGGATGCTTTCCTCCAGGACTGGTCGGTGTCTCGCCTGTACGCGTTTCCTCCGTTCTCAATGATCCCGAGGACTCTCCTGCAGGTTCTCCGCCATCGGGCAGATCTGGTTCTGGTGGTCCCGTTCTGGGAATCTCAGGTTTGGTTCCCCTCATTGTTGAACATTCTGGTGGAGACTCCTGTTCTTCTCCCGAGCCGGCTGGATCTTCTCCGCAACCCTCTGGGTCTACATCATCCCCTCCTCCTCGACGGATCCCTGCGGCTGCTGCCGTGCCGGATCTCCGGACACCTGGATCTTTCGAGGGAATTTCGGATGCAACTCGGCGACTATTGGACAACGCGTGGGCTCCCGGCACCCGAAAATCTTACCGGGCAGCCTGGAGAACTTGGGCTAATTGGTGCGTGGAACGGGACTTGGATCCCGTTTCGGCACCTGTAGCTGACCTGCTGCTTTTCCTCACCTCTCTCTTTGAGGCGGGGAAGGCGTATCGGACCATTAACCTTTTCAGGTCCGCTATTTCTTCTACCCACGAGGGCTACGCGGGTGTTGCGGCTGGTCAACATCCTTCTGTGTCTCGCCTCCTTCGGGGGGCTCGGTTGTCTCGTCCCCCTCGGCCTCGTTTTTCCACTACTTGGGATGTCTCCCTGGTTTGGGGTTTTTTGGCCTCTTGGCCCGAGAATTCTGCTCTTTCCATTAGGCAATTGTCCGCTAAATTGTTGGCATTGTTTTGCCTCATTTCATGTAAAAGGGTGTCGGATGTGAGGGCCCTTGATTACGACGCGCGTTCGTTTACCCCGGAGGGGGTTACCTTAACATCTCGCGTCGCACCAAGACTAGCATCCGGTTCGTGTCCTACCCTAGTTTTCCTACGTCCCCGATCTTATGCCCCGTGGCGTGCCTTCGGGAGTACGAGTCCAGGACTCTGGCACACAGGTCTCCGACCAGGCCACAGCTGTTTGTTTCTATTCGGCATCCGTTTGGCCCGGTGGCTAGCCCTACGTTAGCGCGTTGGCTTAAATGGGTTATGTCGTTGGCTGGTGTTGACACTTCGGTCTTCACAGCCCATTCCGCACGGGGGGCCTCGGCCACCGCTCTGGCGGTTTCGGGGGCCAGATTGGAGGACGTGTTGCGCCTGGCCGACTGGTCTAATGTTACCACGTTCAGGGAGTTCTATTTCCGTCCTCCAGTGAATTTGTTTGCTTCAATTATTGACAGGCTTTGAACTTGCAATATGAGCCTCCGTGTCTTGATGTAAAACTAAATGATTTTCCTATTTCATGACGTAAAGTCATAGTTTTATTAAAGACACTGAGGCGAGTATTGCCCACCCTGGATTCCCTCCCTTGGGTCTTTTGGTGGGTTGTTTTCTTTCAGGGCTCGCTTAGGTTTATGTCTTTGCGGTGTTTATTGTCCTGTTATTTATTAATGACATTGTATTTTTTACTCTGTTGGTTATTTCATTGCCATTGTAGTGTTTGTTTAATGCACTTTATTGCCGTTGGTCATTCAACCCCTATCGGGTCTGTTTGAGCAGTTGGTGTCCGATGCTCTTGTCCTGACATGCCGGTTTCACCTGGGCCCATGGTCTGTTTTCTCTTTCAGGTTGAAGCTTCTTCAGGAATGGTATACCATGTTCCAGTTTAAAGTTCTTCGGTGGTTGACCAGGTTGGCGACTGCTGGTTCCTGCTTCGTACAGAGTGGAGTTCTTCGTTGCGGTTGAAGTTCAGAATTCGTTGGATTGTTCGGGATGTGGCACCAGGATCCCAAAGAAAGAGGAAGAGCCATAGGAGGAGCGGCCTATTATAGGGGCCAGAGGGGAGGGACATTGGTTGCTATGGTTCCCTGTATGTTAATTTTTTCTCTTTGCTGCTATTGGTGGTTCAGTAAAGAAGGAGAAAGCAATACTCGCCTCCGTGTCTTTAATAAAACTATGACTTTACGTCATGAAATAGGAAAATCATTTAGTTCCATCCTGTATTATACTCCAGAGCTGCACTCACTATTCTGCTGGTGCAGTCACTGCGTACGTACATTACATTACTTATCCTGTACTGATCCTGAGTTACATCCGGTATTATACTCCAGAGCTGCACTCACTATTCTGCTGGTGCAGTCACTGTGTACAGACATTACATTACTTATCCTGTACTGATCCTGAGTTACATCCTGTATTATACTCCAGAGCTGCACTCACTATTCTGCTGGTGCAGTCACTGTGTACAGACATTACATTACTTATCCTGTACTGATCCTGAGTTACATCCTGTATTATACTCCAGAGCTGCACTCACTATTCTGCTGGTGCAGTCACTGTGTACACACATTACATTACTTATCCTGTACTGATCCTGAGTTACATCCTGTATTATACTCCAGAGCTGCACTCACTATTCTGCTGGTGCAGTCACTGTGTACATACATTACATTACTTATCCTGTACTGATACTGAGTTACATCCTCTATTATACCCTAGAGCTGCACTCACTATTCTGCTGGTGCAGTCACTGTGTACACACATTACATTACTTATCCTGTACTGATCCTGAGTTACATCCTGTATTATACTCCAGAGCTGCACTCACTATTCTGCTGGTGCAGTCACTGTGTACATACATTACTTATCCTGTACTGATCCTGAGTGCATTATATTCTAGGGCTGTGTTCACGATTCTGCAGCACTTAGAGCTGAAATCTCAGTCATTTCATTGACTTAATAGAAAGTCATTTTCCGCATGCAGCAGTTTTTCTGTCACTGACAGGACTGATATATAATTTGAACAGATTCCTATCACTGTTGAAGCGCAGGATGGAAATTAAGTTGGCCCAGCAGCGCATATACAGTATATATTCTCCTGTGTATGTGAATGTGGCCACTCGTGCAATGATCTGATTACATCCCGATCCCAGTCACCTATGGGGGGAAGGATATGTGTTCATTATATCCAGAAGCAATCTGCAGAGTGACTGCTATGAGATGTAAAACTCGTTAGCTGCTCAATGAACGAAGTGCAGGAAGAAAACCAGATTATACATTATTGAAATCTGTTATTAGAAGGGGCTTAGCAGCTGCCACTTGGCTGAGGAGCCTCTTCTCTCCTTTTCCAGCCTGTGGTTTGCATAATTATATACAATATTCACCTGTTCCAGAATCCTGTACATCGCTGGAGGACAGTAGGAATGCTGTGTTTGCTAAGAAACTGAAGGGGGTCATATTTCATCGCTTTGTAATAATCGCTCCATAGCTACAGTATACATCCACACAATGTATCAAATACACACCCACAGTATATATGCTTCCATCATTTTTCATCATGTTGCCAGTTGGAAATTAACCCCGTCCCCACCCGCTATAGTGCTTATCTACATCCTTGCCCTCTTTAGGCCCTGACATGGTGCACTTTAATGCTAGTGCGAAATGCTAGTGCCGCTCACCTCTACTGCTAGCTAGCTACATGCAGGAACTTCTACTGCTAGCTAGCTACAAGCAGGAACTTCTACTGCTAGCTAGCTACAAGCAGGAACTTCTACTGCTAGCTAGCTACAAGCAGGAACTTCTACTGCTAGCTAGCTACAAGCAGGAACTTCTACTGCTAGCTAGCTACAAGCAGGAACTTCTACTGCTAGCTAGCTACAAGCAGGAACTTCTACTGCTAGCTAGCTACAAGCAGGAACTTCTACTGCTAGCTAGCTACAAGCAGGAACTTCTACTGCTAGCTAGCTACAAGCAGGAACTTCTACTGCTAGCTAGCTACAAGCAGGAACGTCTACTGCTAGATAGCTACAAGCAGGAACTTCTACTGCTAGCTAGCTACAAGCAGAGACCTCTACTGCTAGCTAGCTACAAGCAGGAACTTCTACTGCTAGCTAGCTACTTTCAGGAAACTCTACTGCTAGCTAGCTACATACAGGAACTTTAACTGCTAGCTAGCTACATGCAAGAACCTCTACTGCTAGCTATCTACTTTCAGAAAACTCTACTGCTAGCTAGTTACATACAGGAACTTTAACTGCTAGCTAGCTACAAGCAGGAACTTCTACAGCTAGCTAACTAGCTACATGCAGGAACCTCTACTGCTAGCTAGCTAGCTACATGCAGGAACCTTTACTGCTAGCTAGCTACTTTCAGGAAACTCTACTGCTAGCTAGCTACATACAGGAACTTTAACTTCTAGCTAGCTACAAGCAGAAACTTCTACAGCTAGCTAGCTAGCTACATGCAGGAACCTCTACTGCTAGCTAGCTACTTTCAGGAAACTCTACTGCTAGCTAGCTACATGCAGGAAGTTCTACAGCTGACCGCTGACTCAGCCCAGCTTCCACTGTGTTACCAGGCAGTAAACCCTTCACTGTCACCAATGTACTTTAACATAATTGCAATATCGCAATAAACAGCACCACATACAACATATACAGCGTAGACCATCTTTAAGACCCTCCACACCCTGCCTAAGGTGTATAACTGCTCAGATGTTGGTATGCTGTCTCGGACTGCCTGTAAAGTCATCAATATGCATTCTGCCACAGACCCAATACAAAAATACATATAAAGGATATACTTTAACTTGGATGAGAGGATACGGTCAGGTTCTACCTTCTTACAAATCACAGCAGCACCTCATAGAAGTCTGGTGACTGCAGTTTAAAGTCTTAAAGGGCATCTGTCAGCAGTTTTGTACCTATGAAACTGGCTGATCTGCTACATGTGCACTTGGCAGCTTCATGTTCATAAGTGCTCGCATTGCTGAGAAAAATTATGTTTTAATATATGCAAATGAGCCTCTAGGAGCAACGAGGGTGTTGCCATTACTCCTTGAGGCTTATTTCTTTCTGCAACTGCCGCGCCCTCTCTACTTTGATTGACAGGACCAGCAGTGTAAACATGAGCCCGTCTACTCCTGTCGATCAAAGTGCAGAGAGTGCAGAGCTTTTAGGAGTAATGACAACGCCCCCGTTGCTCTTAGAGGCTCATTTGCATATATTAAAACATCATTTTTCTCAGCAATGCGGGCACATATGAACATGGGACCAACACAGATGTCTTCAGCTGCCAAGCGCACATATAACAGGTCAGCCAGTGTCATAGGTACAAATCTGCTGACAGACGGACTTTAAATCCACCTCTTGATCCCCAGGCTGCTGATGTTCTGTCAATCCCCTATGCTTTACACTGCAGTTTTGCTTATTCAGATACTACTGTTACTAAGCAGCAGAAGATCAGTGCATGGAAAGCTGGTTTTCTGTAAAGGAAGGGAATTCTTTCGGTTTATTGCATATGTTGCACACCTCTGCACTGAGAGTAGGTGGATATGTAGTGGCCATCACCGGCTGCAGATCCTCTGGATGATCCAGGCAGGGATATCCTCTCCTCCGCACAGCGGCCCTGCGCTGGATGTAACATCACGTCTGATAAGAAGACAGCAGTGACCTATGTGTCATGTTTACATCTGCTCGGGACCTGATAAGGACGGGATATCGAGGACACTGTCCAAAAACACCAAAAGCAATTAAAAATTCACAAGCGTCTAATTAACGGAACGCAACATTAGCCGAGTGAGCGGGCAATACCCATGTGATGTATCAATATATATACTCCCTCTGACCCAACCGCACTTCTAAAAGAGGTTCTGCAGTAGCTGGGGTGTCAGGCACTCAGGGTTTTACAAACAGCTTCAACACAAATACCAAAACGGGACCCCCTGCTGGTGCATGGCATCATTGCATTGAATGAGGAGAGGGGGAGCCATGGGTCAGCCTCTCCTCAGGGGCCCGCATGGTGCCTATACCCTTGAGGGGGCGGCATATACTGTACCCCATGCCCTTCTGCCTCTTCCTGCATGTAGTGAATGGAGCGTCTTGTGCAGGATGACGCCCCCTGCTGACCCCTAAACAGAACAGAAAATTCTATCACATTCTGTTATTTTTCACCTGTGGAGGTGAGGGGTGACAATGTGCTGTAAACCCCCAAATGTCCCACATAACAGAACGACCCCCGGAGCTGCACTCCTATTCCCACAGCTAAGCATTTCTGTGGGTGGTAAATGGGTCACTGACTGCAGCTGATCCTGAGGCAGCAGATGCCCAGAGCCGCCTGTAGTGTGCCCGCAGGCCAGCACGTATCACTGATCGATACAGACAGCTGGTGACACTGACACCACTAACAAGTCCTCGGTATATAGGTCACCTGTGCCGCTGGTACATGGGGGGGTCTATAGCAAACTGCATTCAGCTCCCAAAGAACGGGTGAATGGGTCCGCACCCAAGCCGCAAAAAAAGCGCCTCGGATGCCGACCAAAACCACAGTCGTATGGATGAGTCCTAAGGAGCAAGGAGACAGCACCACTGACAACACCGCATCTCATATCTATCTATATATCTCATATCTATCATCTATTATCTATCTATCTCCTATCTATCTATCTATCTATCTAATATCTATCTATCTATCTCATATCTATTATCTATCTATCCTCTATCTATCTATCTATCTATCTAATATCTATCTATCTATCTATCTATCTATCTATCTCATATCTATTATCTATCTATCCTCTATCTATCTATCTATCTATCTAATATCTATCTATCTCTCTCTCTTATAGTAAGACCCCCTCAGCTCCTATCCTTGTGTCACCTCGGCCTCCCCTCCATCCCTCCTTCTTCTCTCCTCCATGTCCATCTCTCCCGCTGTTTCCATTCTCTGCTGGAAAAAGTGAAAATCTAAATATCTTCATTTAAATGTAAATTTGCCCCTTTTTCCTGGTTTCCAATCTAGCGATATTGCTGCCAGTATTACCCGGCGCTCCATGCCTTAATGCAACATTTACTCCTCTTTAATTCAAGTCTCTTTTTTACTTCACTAACTTTGGATTTCCCACTGAACGGTCTACACTGAGTCATGGACATAAAACCTGTGGACCTTGAGCGGTGTCTGAACTACATCTCCCAGCATGCCCGCTGACTATTGAGGCTACGTGCTACAGTTTTCCTGTGGTAAAGGAACTACAACAGACAAGTTTTGGGCTTGGAAAGTGATAATGATACATGTAATTGACTTTACTACCAGAGTAATAGGTCTAGCAGCTGCCATGGGGCCCAACAACCACTTAGCATAAGGGTCATCACCACATACAGTAAGGCGCAGTTAGTAATGACTACGGGTGATGGAAGACTGCATTACATTTTGTATTATCCCTGTACTGTGACATCACTGTGTTTATTATCCCTGTACTGTGACATCACTGTGTGTATTATCCCTGTACTGTGACATCACTGTGATTATTATCCCTGTACTGTGACATCACTGTGTCTATTATCCTGTACTGTGACATCACTGTGTGTATGATCCCTGTACGGTGACATCACTGTGTGTATTATCCCTGTACTGTGACATCGCTGTGTTTATGATCCCTGTACTGTGACATCGCTGTGTGTATTATCCCTGTACTGTGACATCACTGTGATTATTATCCCTGTATTGTGACATCACTGTGTTTATTGTCCCTGTACTGTGACATCACTGTTTATTATCCCTGTACTGTGACATCACTGTGTTTATTATCCTGTACTGTGACATCACTGTGTTTATTATCCTGTACTGTGACATCACTGTGTTATTATCCCTGTACTGTGACATCACTGTGTTTATTATCCCTGTACTGTGACATCACTGTGTTATTATCTGTACTGTGACATCACTGTGTTATTATCCCTGTACTGTGACATCACTGTGTTATTATCCCTGTACTGTGACATCACTGTGTTATTATCCCTGTACTGTGACATCACTGTGTATTATCTGTACTGTGACATCACTGTGTTTATCCTGTACTGTGACATCACTGTGTTTATTATCCCTGTACTGTGACATCACTGTGTTATTATCCTGTACTGTGACATCACTGTGTTATTATCCCTGTACTGTGACATCACTGTTGTATCCTGTACTGTGACATCACTGTGTTATTATCTGTACTGTGACATCACTGTGTATTATCCCTGTACGTGACATCACTGTGTTTATTGTCCCTGTACTGTGACATCACTGTTGTATTATCCCTGTACTGTGACATCACTGTGTTTATTATCCCTGTACTGTGACATCACTGTGTGTATTATCCCTGTACTGTGACATCACTGTGTTTATTATCCCTGTACTGTGACATCACTGTGTGTATTATCCCTGTACTGTGACATCACTGTGTTATTATCCCTGTACTGTGACATCACTGTGTTTATTGTCCTGTACTGTGACATCACTGTGTTATTATCCTGGTACTGTGACATCACTGTGTATTATTATCTCTGTACTGTGACATCACTGTGTGTATTATCCCTGTACTGTGACATCACTGTGTTATTAGTCCCTGTAACTGTGACATCACTGTGTTTAGTAGCCCTGTACTGTGACATCACTGTGTTATTATCTCTGTACTGTGACATCACTGTGTTATTATCCCCTGTACTGTGACATCACTGTTATTAGACCTGTACGTGACATCACTGTGTTTATTATCCCTGTACTGTGACATCACTGTGTTATTATCCCTGTACTGTGACATCACTGTGTTTATTATCCCTGTACTGTGACATCACTGTGTTTATTATCCTGTACTGTGACATCACTGTGTTTATTATCCCTGTACTGTGACATCACTGTGTTTATTATCCTGTACTGTGACATCACTGTGTTATTATCCTGTACTGTGACATCACTGTGTGTATTATCCCTGTACTGTGACATCACTGTGTTATTATCCCTGTACTGTGACATCACTGTGTTATTGATACCTGTACTGTGACATCTCTGTGTGTATTATCCCTGTACTGTGACATCACTGTGTTATTATCCCTGTACTGTGACATCACTGTGTATTATTATCCCTGTACTGTGACATCACTGTGTTTATTATCCCTGTACTGTGACATCACTGTGTTATTATCTCTGTACTGTGACATCACTGTGTGTATTATCTCTGTACTGTGACATCACTGTGTGTATTATCCCTGTACTGTGACATCACTGTGATTATTATCCTCTGTACTGTGACATCACTGTGTTATTGTCCCTGTACTGTGACATCACTGTGTTTATTATCCCTGTACTGTGACATCACTGTGATTATTATCCTGTACTGTGACATCACTGTGTTTATTGTCCCTGTACTGTGACATCACTGTGTATATTATCCCTGTACTGTGACATCACTGTGTTTATTATCTCTGTACTGTGACATCACTGTGTGTATTATCCCTGTACTGTGACATCACTGTGTGTATTATCTCTGTACTGTGACATCACTGTGTATTATTATCCCTGTACTGTGACATCACTGTGTTATTATCCCTGTACTGTGACATCACTGTGTTATTATCCCTGTACTGTGACATCACTGTGTTTATTAGTCCCTGTACTGTGACATCACTGTGTTTATTATCCCTGTACTGTGACATCACTGTGTTTATTATCCCTGTACTGTGACATCACTGTGTTATTATCCCTGTACTGTGACATCACTGTGTTATTATCCCTGTACTGTGACATCACTGTGTTTATTATCCCTGTACTGTGACATCACTGTGTTTATTATCCCTGTACTGTGACATCACTGTGTTATTATCCCTGTACTGTGACATCACTGTGTATTATCCCTGTACTGTGACATCACTGTGTTTATTATCCCTGTACTGTGACATCACTGTGTTTATTATCCCTGTACTGTGACATCCTGTATATCCTGTCTGTACTATTATCCCTGTACTGTGACATCACTGTGATTTATTATCCCTGTACTGTGACATCACTGTGTATATTATCCCTGTACTGTGACATCACTGTGTATATTATCTCTGTACTGTGATATCACTGTTTATTATCCCTGTACTGTGACATCACTGTTTATTATCCCTGTACTGTGACATCACTGTTTATTATCCCTGTACTGTGACATCACTGTGTGTATTATCCCTGTACTGTGACATCACTGTGTATATTATCCCTGTACTGTGACATCACTGTGATTATTATCCCTGTACTGTGATATCACTGTTTATTATCCCTGTACGGTGACATCACTGTTTATTATCCCTGTACTGTGACATCACTGTTTATTATCCCTGTACTGTGACATCACTGTTTATTATCCCTGTACTGTGACATCACTGTGTGTATTATTAGGGATGAGCAAATTGACTTTGGAAGAAACATCCGAAGTCGATTCACATAATACTTCGTTACCACTTGGAACTGAACCCAAGTTCGGGAAACTTTTTTACAGTAGAAATTAATTTATGAAGTTATTATGTGAAGTCTTGCGAGACTTCGCGAAGTAATACCTTCAGCTCATAGGAGCCAATACATTCTAATACTGTACGGCGAGCTCGCTCCGTACAGTATTTCAAACGAAGTATTATGCAAATTGACTTCAGATAAAAGTCGATTCTCTCATCCCTATTTATTATCCTGCACTGTGACATCACTATATATTTTTTATACTCCTAATGTGACATCACTGTGTGCATTTTCCCTGTGTGTAAGGCCTCATGCACACGACCGTTGTTTCATTCCGTGTCCGTTGTTCCGTTTTTCGTGATTTTCTGTGGACCCATTGACTTTCGATGGGTCAGTTGAAAACTCGGCTAATGCACCGTTTGTCAGCCGCGTTCGTGATCCGTGGTTTCAGTCCGTCAAAAAATATAACCTGTCCTATTATTTTCACGGAAAACGGTTCACGGACCCATTCAAGTCAATGGGTCCGTGAAAAAACGCGGAGGCACACAAGATTGTCATCCGCGTCCGTTTTTTTTCCTATCATTTGCATGGCAAACTTGACTTAGACTTTTTTTTACTTTCCTTCATGTCTGGTGATCCTCCAAAAATAAAGGAAGACACACGGAAACAAAAACGGATCACGGAACAACGGAACCCCATTTTGCGGACCGAGAAAAACACATGCACACGAACGTATTTTGTTTCCGTGTCCGATCCGTTTTTTTTGCGGATTAGATGCAGACCTATTCATTTCAATGGGTCCACAAAAAACGCGGACAGCACACCATGTGCTGTCCGCATCAGTATGTCCGTTCCGTTTCTCCGCAAAATAAATAGTGCATGTCCTATTTTTTTCTAGTTTGTGGACAAGGATAGGCATTATTACAATGGATCCGCAAAAAAGAACGGATCCGCAAAAAAATAACGGATGCCATACGGAACGTCATCAATTTTTTTTGCGGATCCGCAATTTGCGGACCGCAAAACACATACGGTCGTGTGCATGTAGCCTTAGGCCTCTTTCACACAAGCGTTGCGGGAAAATGTGCGGGTGCGTTGCGGGAACATGCGCGATTTTTCAGCGTGAGTGCAAAATATTGTAATGCGTTTTGCACTTGCGTGAGAAAAATCGCGCATGTTTGGTACCCAAACCTTCACAGAAGTTCGGGATCGGTGTTCTGTAGATTGTATTATTTTCCCTTATAACATGGTTATAAGGGAAAATAATAGCATTTTGAATACAGAATGCATAGTACAATAGCGCTGGAGGGGTTAAAAAATATAAAATAAAAATTTAACTCACCTTAATCCACTTGTTCGCGCAGCCGGCATCTCTTCTGTCTTGTTCTGTGAGGAATAGGACCTTTCATGATGTCACTACGCCCATCACATGGTCCATCACATGATCTTTTACCATGGTGATGGATCATGTGATGACCGGAGTGACGTCACCACAGGTCCTGTTCCTGCACACAGCAAAGATGAAGACAGAAGAGAAGCCGGCTTCGCGATCAAGTGGATTAAGGTGAGTTAAATTATTTTTTATATTTTTTTAACCCCTCCAGCGCTATTTTACTATGTATTCTGTATTCAGAATGCTATTATTTTCCCTTATAACCATGTTATAAGGGAAAATAATAATGATCGGGTCTCCATCCCGATCGTCTCCTAGCAACCGTTCGTGAAAATCGCACCGCATCCGCACTTGCTTGCGGATGCTTGCGATTTTCACGCAACCCCATTCATTTCTATGGGGCCTGCGTTACGTGAAAAACGCACAAATCAGAACATGCTGCGATTTTCACGCAACACACAAGTGATGCATGAAAATCATCGCTCATGTGAACAGCCCCATAGAAATAAATGGGTCGGGATTCAGTGCGGGTGCAATACGTTCAACTCACGCATCGCATCCAAGCAGGAATACTCGCCCGTGTGAAAGGGGCCGTAGAGAAACCAAAATAATGAACAGCTTTCCATGTTCTGGACTTGCTGCTGTAGGTGGACATTCTGTCTCGGGGCCAATAATTACTCGTTATGCCCTTGCTCACAGATGAAGCACTGTTACATTGTATCCAGTCTAGACAATCCCTTACCCTAAGTTCACACCTGAGCGTTTTACAGCGCGTTCAAACGCGCTGTAAAACGCTCAACACATGAAAACCAATGCTTCCCTATGGGAATGGTTCTCACCATGGGCGTTTTACAGCGCGTAAAACGCCCGACGCATAATCATGTACTTGAGCTTCTTTGGGGCGTTTTGACGCGCGTTTGTGGCCATAGGACACTGCAGTCAATCACACAAACGCGCGTCAAACGCGCGTTTACTATTACAAAAAATGCACATAAAAATGCGCGACTAAAACGCGCGTTTGAGAAACGCTCAGGTGTGAAAGCAGGGTTACGCTGGGTTCACACCTGAGCGTTTTACAGCGCGTTCCTAAGCGCTGTAAAACGCACAACAGGCAAGAACCAATGATTCCCTATGGGAATGGTTCTCACCTGGGCGTTTTACAGCGCGTACGATCGCGCTGTAAAACGCCCGACGCTCAAACAAGTGCTTGAGCTTTTTTTTGGGCGTTTGTCGCGCGTTCCCACACATAGAAATTCGGGAACGCGCGACAATGTGTGAACGCCAGTCTCTGTATGCGCGATTGTAAACGCCCGTACAATCGCGCATACAGAGCGCTCGTTTCAGAACGCTCAGGTCTGAACCCAGCGTTAGGGACTGAACAGTCTGGACTCTAAGCTGCTAAACTGTAGCAAACAGGAGTGAGCTTTGCACTTTGTGTTCAGACTGGATACATTGTAGCAAACCTGCTGATGGGTTTCAGTCCTTAAAGGGACTCTGTCACCACTTTCTAACCCCCCCTTTTAAAACTATTGTTCTCTCCATGGCGCCCTTGTGATTACAAAGGTGTTGTTATAACATAAATTCGCCGTCTCGTTTTGATAAAAATACCTTTTATCTAACCTGTCAATCTTGTGGATAAGGTGCCCAGGGCGTTTCTGAAGGTCTGAAGCTGCCGCCCGCCGCCGCCGCCGTTGGTGCCCAGCTCCTCCCCTGATCCTTTCAGCGCCGCCTGAATGTAAAGAAATCCGCCTCCGGCTCTCGCTCAGTGCCCCCTCCTCCTTTTCAAAGATCCCGCGCGTGCGCACAGGCCTGTGCCTGATGCGCCCGTGCGGACATTTAGAATCAGCACAGGCCTGTGCGCACGCGCGGGATCTTTGAAAAGGAGGAGGGGGCACTGAGCGAGAGCCGGAGGCGGATTTCTTTACATTCAGGCGGCGCTGAAAGGATCAGGGGAGGAGCTGGGCACCAACGGCGGCGGCGGCGGGCGGCAGCTTCAGACCTTCAGAAACGCCCTGGGCACCTTATCCTCATGACTGACAGGTTAGATAAAAGGTATTTTTATCAAAACGAGACGGCGAATTTATGTTATAACAACACCTTTGTAATCACAAGGGCGCCATGGAGAGAACAATAGTTTTAAAAGGGGGGGGTTAGAAAGTGGTGACAGAGTCCCTTTAAACTTAACATTTTAATAAAATCGAACCGTTTTAGGAACCATTAGAGGAACCTTGAAAAAATTCTGTTGAACAAAACAAGAAAAAACCCTCTGCCAGTGATTGTTTCTCGTGGGATGGTGACAATGCCAACCTCTGAGCTTATCAAATAGAGTCACAATTATGACATGGAGCCGGGATCGCTCCAGAGAATGGAATAAGTGTATTTTTATCTTTGAAATGATAAAATTTGCCTCACGCCGGTTGATTGTCGCTGTGTACCCTCAGGATCCGCCACAAAAAATTACTTTTATCTTTTCCTCCCTTTCATCTACTCTCCCTCTCCCCCTTTCCCTGTGACTCTGTATACTAATGCCACCCTGCGCAAGGAATCAGAAAGGCGTCTGCGGCTGAGTCTCTCTCTCTCCTGTGAAGTTAATGACTTTAGACTGAGCCCGGTGTCTGCTCCATGTGTGACCTTGGGAAAAAAGTTTGCCGGTGAGAACAGCTGACTCGGTTCTGACAGGTAATGCAAGCGCACGGATCGCCGTCCGGTCATGCGCGAGCTGATGGCACGCGACAAGCTCATCCCTCCCCCACTCCAGGAGCTGAATGCACGTTACATGGCTGCATTGATTGATGAGTCAAACGCCATACGCGGTGATTGGAGAGGAAATACTCTCACTCTCATCATCTGGTCTTTTTTTCAAGAAGAGTGCTGGTTGCCAGCCTGCAGCATTTTCTGTATGTTCCAGAAATCCTGCAGAGAACACAGGATTAATCTCCCGCTGATCTCCTCCATCTTCAGCTGGTGTGGCAGGAATGAGTTAAAAAAAAAAAAAGGGAAAGGCTTAAAGGCTATGTACACCTTTGAGGGCAATTTTTTATTATTGCATTGTACTCATTTTGAGCTACAAATCATTTTTTCAATTGATCTTTATTAAAAATGTTGAACCACTGTCTCTGTACAGCCTTTAGATTCTCTAGTAGCAGGATCTGAATTTTCACTTTGTTCCATGGGCAGCTCAGCTGATGGGCTCCTTATCTCTAATCTCTCACCTCCTAAACACTCATTATAGCTAAATCCTTATCTTACTGATAAGGGCTCATGCACACGAGTGTTGATCGGCCGTTCTGTGCATTGGGGACCGCAGACAGATCCAAGCCCATTTAACTTGAATGGGTCTGTGGTCCGTCCGCAAGACAAAAATGTAATGTATGCACTACTTTTTTGCGGTGTGCGGGAACGGACCGAAACCCCGCGGAGGCACTCTGTGATTTCGCACCCATTCAAGCTGTTTGCAGACCGCAATACGGGCACGGATGAGCAACGGCCATGTGCATGAGGCCTAAGAAAGTGGCTTAAATAAGTGTTTATGACCTTTTAGTAATTTAAAGATAACGGTTATTAGATGACCGGCACAAAGTGAAAGCACAGCTAGACAAACAGCTAACCTTTTGTGACAGAACAGCTCATAAATTTTAGCCCAAAATGAGTAAAATCCAATTATAACAGCCTTTAACAATCATTTGGTCCTACTATAGATAGCACAGAGGGGGAGCCTCCTGCTGCAGCCAGCTGTCTTCCAGCCAGATACAGGATAGTAAAGAACATGGAGCAAAGATTTCTTCATGCATTTCTCAGGGTTTTTTTTTTATCTTCTTTGTGCATTTTCTATTAATTGCAGCTACGTTATAAACAATTGCATATGAGCTAAAGTAAAAAGTTCACCAATTTACCCTTGCTTATTCCTACCAAACTGACTTGCAAGATGACAGGCTGAACTGGATGGACAGATGTCTTTTTTTCAGCCTTGTAAACTATGTTACTAAACTATGACGCAGCATCTTAAACAGTGAAATTCAGAATATTGCCCGAATCCACAGCAAAAGTATACACTGTACATAGGGCCCCACTGTTCAACCTGATTCCGCAGGAGGATGAAAAAAATGGGGGCGACAATCCTATAGTGACGGCCATTAGCAAATATGTCAACTGCCATAATAAACAATGTCACACTTCTAATAAACAGAACTAATGTCACATTGTGCACAGCACTGGACATGCACGGTCCATTCCCATCACAACAAATCCATAGACATTCTGATGACCAGGGTGACGTCCATCGGTGGTCACCATGAAGCCTGCATTGCACTCCTGGATTAGTGCAGTTTTTCGGGGTGCGTTAGTGTAGCCCTGGTCACATGCATAATTTGTGGTGTTCAATGGAGGTCGCTGAATGAGGGCAGTAAGATTCGGGGCTCTCAGCGGGCACAGTGTTATCTCATACTCACCGCACGGTTGACTGATACAGGAGGTCCTCTCTCTTGCGATAATTCTCCATATGTGAGTAATTGGTTGAGAACATGGCATCGAAAGTGAAGATCTTCTGTTTAATGGTTCCTCCATCTGTCACCTGTAGAAGGAGGACAGCGACACATGAGACGCAGCAGGAACACGCCACAAGGAACATTTAACGGCACCAGGAACAGCAGAACGAATGGAACCACCAAGTCGCTTTCACGTAGTCAGTGTTTGATCAGTGATTTCTATCAGTGATTGCGAGCCAAAACTAGGAGTGGTGCCTACACAGACATAAGAGGTAAAGGTACATTGACTGCAATCCGCAAAATACGGATGACGTTGGTGTGACGTCCATGTTGCATCCTTTTTTTTTTTTTGCTGACCCATTGACTTGTGGCCAAGAATAGGACATGTTCTATCTTCTGCGGAATGGACATTCAGATGCGGGAGGCACACAAAAGCACGGAAACCATCCGTATTTTGCATCCGAGCTGCATTTTCTTTTCTATTCAATGGGGGCGCAAAAGATGAGGACAGCACTCTGTGTGCTGTCCGTATCCATTGCTCTGTTCCGCAAAAAATAAAACATATCCTATTATTGTCCGTTTTGCGGACAAGAATAGGCATTTCTATCATAGGGCTGGATGTTCCGTTCCTCAATGCAGAAAACACATGGCTGGTATCCGTGTTTTTTGGATCCGCAATTTGCAGACTGCAAAACAGGGTACGGACATGTGCATGAGGCCTTATAGAAAGATTTGCGCCTGTTCTGTGTTTAGAGACCCGCACCTGGTTTTGGCTGACAATCACTGACCAAACACTAAGTACTTACTAAAAGTCGCACATTGATGAATTAGACCAGGGATGCTCGACCTGCGGCCCTCCAGCTGTTGCAAAACTACAACTCCCAGCATGCCCAGACATCCTACTGCTGTCAGCCACACGACCATATAAATGGATCCGCATCTGTTCCGCAAATTTGCGGAAGGGGTGCGGAGCCATTCATTTAAATGGGGCCGCAAAAGATGCGGACAGCACACGGTTGTTCCGTTCCGCGGACCCGCAAAAAAAATGGAGCATGTCCTATTCTTGTCCGCGGTTTGCGGACAAGAATATGCATTGTCTATATAGTGCCGGCCATGTGCGGTCCGCAAAATGTGGAACGCACGCGGCCGGTATCTGTGTTTTGCGGATCCTACTGACGGTCATGTGAATGCTCCCTCAGACTGTTTTTGTGACAAATTCAGGTGCAAAAGAAGGCGCACCTACATACAGCAAATAGATTGGAAAAAAAGACGCAAAAGTTAGAAAACTTCTGTGTTAGTCAAACAAGGAGCAAAAGCCTCCAAAACAGGCGCAATTTCAGAAGTAAATGTGACAAAATAAGAATGTCTAAAACAGCTTTTTTTAGACTAAAAACACTTTAGTGAATGTTCCCCGCTGACTTTGTGAACGCGGCCTAATCCTGAAGAAGCTATACAACTTTAGTTTTAATTCCCTCACTATTTTTGAGTTCACTGATAAACTAGGGATAGGAAAATAAAAAATAATATAAATCCTAAACCTGGAGACTTTGCTAGAATTGTATCTAGACGACCCCCTGTGACATTGGACTTCAGACCGATACCTGCACTGATACATTGTAGCTGCTGGGTATAGTTCATGGAGGATTGTGTAGACTGGATACAAGTGTAACAAACTGAGAAGCATAAGAAGAGTACAGGATTTCAGCCTCTTCATGTAAACAAGAATCATTTCCATTCACTGACAGCTAGCATATCTTTGAAATGGTAAAGAATAGAGATAAAAAGTATATCAGAAAGTTGCAGAACTCATTGTAGAAGGATGAAGATTTATTGACGCGTCCGTCTTACAGTTGGTACAAAGTTCACAAGAAACATTGTTTCACAAAACTAGCAAAGATACAAGTATTGATTGAGCCCCACAGCAAACTTAAAGGGCTTCTATCACCCCATTAAACCGTTTTTTATTTTTTTCTTTACTAATAATCCCTACACTGCGATCTCATCATACATAAGCTAATTAATGATTTTCGTTCAGTAGAATTTGTTAAAAATCGATTTTTGAAATATGTAAATTACCTTGCTACCAGCAAGTAGAGCGGCTACTTGCTGGTAGCAGCCGCATCCTCCGATGGTAATGACGCCCCCTCTGCTTGTTGATTGACAGATCCCATCCGCTGGCCCTTTCTCTGCTGGCCCTGCCTGTTTTGATTCAATATCTGGCGCCTGCGCCGTGGCCGTACCTCTCTTCAATCTGCGCAGGCGCACTGAGAGGCGGCCACTCGCTTGGCCGCTCGCTCCTCAATGCGCCTGCGCCGGGTGTAGATGTGACGTCATCGGCGCAGGCGCATTGAGGATGGAGCGGCCGAGCGAGTGTCCGCCTCTCAGTGCGCCTGCGCAGATTGAAGAGAGGTACGGCCGCAGCGCAGGCGCCAGATATTGAATCAAAACAGGCAGGGCCTGCAGAGAAAGGGCCAGCGGACGGGATCTGTCAATCAACAAGCAGAGGGGGCGTCATTACCATCGGAGGATGCGGCTGCTACCAGCAAGTAGCCGCCCTACTTGCTGGTAGCAAGGTAATTTACATATTTCAAAAATCGATTTTTAACAAATTCTACTGAACGAAAATCATTAATTAGCTTATGTATGATGAGATCGCAGTGTAGGGATTATTAGTAAAGAAAAAAAAAAAAAACGGTTTAATGGGGTGACAGAAGCCCTTTAAGAATGGCGCCCCTTCTCTGACACAACCACCGTCATCAGCTGATGAAATAAACTGATCGCCACTCTTCTCTGCTGACTTATCCTTCTCCTGAACGCTCAGCCTTCTTCATTTTTTTTACCTCAGCCTCTCATCTCCCGCACACACAGCATCTCTCCCATTATATATATACTGGGGTATTACGTGGGGGCCATTATATACATACTGGGGTACTATGTGGGGGTCATCATATATATATATATGTATACTGGGGTATTACGTGGGGGCCATTATATATACTGGGACACTATGCGGGGGCCATTATATATACTGGGATACTATGTGGGGGTCATTATATATATATACTGGGGTATTACGTGGGGGCCATTATATATACTGGGGTATTATGTGGGGGCCATTATATATACTGGGATACTATGTGGGGGCCATTGTATATACTGGGATACTATGTGGGGGCCATAGTAGCCCACGGCACAAATCTCTCTCCTGTTTGTTACAGTGTATCAGTGCAGGTAAAACGTATCAAAGTCCCCGTCGTCTAGCTCACAGAGGATTGTTTGGGGACCATGGATTTGCAGTTGACATCTTGCGGATTCGCACACAGATTTAGCTCTTAGTCCGGCTGAACCACACAATAGCTTTGTTACACTGTATCAGTGCGGTTCTTCCCCTGTCCTTACAGCTCGCTACAATGTATCAGTGAAGAAACTAATATTTAGGCTACTACACATTAGCGTTAATATTTTCCGGTATTGAGATCCATCAATGGGGACAAAACGTAACTGAACAGAACGGATCGCTCCAAAATGCTTTCCGCTCCGTTCTCATACCGGTGAGCAGCATGCCACGGTTTGCTTTACGTCCAGGGATGCGGAGCAAGGCGGATTTGTCATGACTTACAATGCAAGTCAATGGGGATGAATCCGTTTTCACTGACACAATCTGACACGATAGAAAACGGATCTGTTCCCCATTGACTTTAAATGGAGTTTATGACGGATCCATCTTGGCAATGTTAAAAATAATACAACCGGATCCGTTCAGAACCGATCCGTTGTGTTATCAGTAACGGAAGTGTTTTTGCTGATCCATGACGGATCCGCAAAACAGGCTAGTGTGAAAGTAGCCAGAGATAAATTGGATACCGTTGTAATAATCCCTCAGCAGTGGTAAAGGTTTCTTTTCTAGGGTTTACAGCCTCTGGATGCAAGCATGAAGGTTTTCACACTCTGACAGCAAACAGAGATCTTGAAAAGGGTCTGATTCTGAAACTCGGGAACTCTACCTGAATTTTTCAAAAAATTCTGATTCTAATTCATTAGAATTTTGTGTGATTTGATTCGGGAGAATCAAGGAAGATGGATGAGGCCTCTTGCACACGAACGTTGTGCATCCGTTCCGTGCAGTGGGGACCGCAATTTGCGTCTGTGCGGCTGTCGGGACAGATCAAGACACATTCAACTTGAATGGGTCCGTGATCCGTCCCACCGCAAAAAAATGGAACAAGTTCTATTTTTTTGCGGTGCGGAGGCACGGACAGAAACACCATGGAGGCGCTCCGTAGTGCTTCCGTGGGGTTCCGATCTGTGCCTCCGTTCCGCATCTCCGTGATTGCGTACCCATTCAAGTGAATGGGCCAGCATCCGTGATGCGGAGTGCACATGGGCCTGGTGCCTGTGTATTGCGGACCCGCCGTATGCAGGCACACAACGTTTATGTGCAAGAGGCCTGAGAGAGAGAAACAGAGGAGTCATTTATTAAGGAACTTGTGATTATTTGAGGTGTAAAAATAGTCGCAAGTTCCTTTTTTTGACCAGTTTTACGTTGTGTTGATCGGGGGCAGAGCGGCCCTGGCAAATTTACGTAAATATAGATTTGCAGCAACATAGGCGGACCCCTAAGACCGTTATGAAAAGTTTTTCGGGCAGTCAGAAGACTTTTAATTCAGGCAGAATTTATTCGGACCCCAAATGAATGGCGGGTGATTCAGCCGAACCAGACAACAATCAAATTTTAGGAATGTACTCTAATTACCCTCTAAGGCCTCTTTCACACGACCGTATGTGTGACGAACTGCGACCGCCGCGGCCACAATACGTCACGAAACCGTCACAGTATGTATTTTGCAGTCCTGAAATAAACGGATCCTTAAAAAATACGGATGAGATCAGTGTGCGTTTAATATTTTGCGGAATGGAGTAGCCGGCCCCTAATAGAACAGTCCTATCCTTGTCCGTAATGTGGACAATAATAGGACATGTTCTATTTGCGGAAAGGAATATGGACATACGGAAAAGGAATGCACACGGAGTCATTTCCTTTTTTTTTGGCAGACTCATTGAAATAAATGGTTCTGTATACGCCAAAAAAAATACGTAACGGACACGGAAAGAAAATAAGTTTGTGTGCATGAGGTCTAATGCACACAATTCTCATAGAAATCAATGGGGTGCAGTTTTGGGTGTGAATTTCCCCCAAATATCGGCACAGAATACACGCCACAGTCCATGCTTGCAAATCCTGCCACAGACTGGATACAAATGTAACGACCCCTCTGAATGTAAACAAGAAGGTGTTCCATTTGCTGCCAGAAAGCAGAGATCTTGAAAACAGTGTAAGGGCTTATTCACACAAACTCCTACATCCTTGCCAAACGGCGCCGCCCCCTCCACTACGTCATTTGATTTATTCACTGCACCGTCCTTGCTTCCTCCTCTCTTGGCCTCCGAAATCCCGCGCAGGCGCAGTATCCCTGAGTGCCTGCACCTGTACGATACTCCTGCTCCTTAGGGCAACAGCCTTAATAGTGTCACTGGGCATGCGCCGAGCCCAGTGACGTAATCAGAGCACTGTTGCCCTCTGGAGCAGGAGTATCGTACAGGCGCAGGCACTCAGCGATACTGCGCCTGCGCGGGATTTCGGAGGCCAAGAGAGGAGGAAGCAAGGACGGTGCAGTGAATAAATTACATGACGTAGTGGGGAGGGGGCGGCGGCGTTCGGCAAGGATGTAGGAGTACATTTATTTCTTAGGAGGCGGGCTGGGCTTGGAAGAAAGGCGGGCTGGGCACTGCAGGGGGGCATTACTGGGCACTGCAGGGTGGCGTTACTGGGCACTGCAGGGGGGCATTACTGGGCACTAGAGCAGAGTAATAACGCCCCTCTGGGCACCTTGAGACTTCATTTGCATATCAGAAAAATCGCTTTTTAATAAGAATGAAAAGTTGAATAAAAGAAAGAAGACCCATGCAGGAATGAAGGTACTTTATTGCACATTGCTATGTTAACGGTTTTATATGGTCAAAATAGGTGACAGATTCCCTTTAAGTGTTTTTTTTTTTTTTTTTTTTTTTTTTTTTTGCACCAGCGTCTTTGGTATGTTTTTTAGTGGCAAAAACACCAGCAGCTCTGGATGTTAGCTGAAAGTCTATGGTAAATATGAATTGAAACACATAGTTTTTTTGGCTACTGGCAACCGTTCTACTGCCTCATAGGCCTCAGTGACACATGCTGAGTTTCAGCCTTTAACTGCCACTAGCCGTATCTACTATTAGAAGCTGTGACAGTTACAGTGAAAGAGCTGCAGCACAAAGGACATGCCCCCCTGAGATGTCATAGGGAGAGAGCAGTGGCAGAAAGGACATGTCCTCTGAGCTGTGATAGGGAGAAAGCTGTGGCAGGAAGAACATGTCCTCTGAGCTCTGATTGGGAGAGAGCTGCAGCAGAAAGAACACGCCTACCCGAGAAAAGACACGCCCCCTGAGCTGCCAGCTTGAAATAAATCTAGCAGAGCAATCGGAGCAATGAATGGGGAGATCTCTGGATCCATGTGAGGTACAGGGCTGGTTGTAGCTTTGTTAGAAAGAGATTGTCATGTACTGTATCATGTCTAATTCTCATTTTATACATTAATCAAGGGAGAATCTCATTAAGCCTCATTTACATAAGACTAGGTCACCCTATAAAAGGCACAAACCGTTGTCTTCTCCGCTGCCGGCTCATAGCACTGATACATGACAGCAGACCCAGCTCTGGTCGTCCAGCATGCGCGGAGTTGGTCGACGTGAACGCTTTGTTACCCCGAGGCCTCTATTTCTGAGAGTGAAGTTGTGTCAGGCGCTGAGTTACGGTGGCAGAGCTGGTACTGAGTGGATCTTCAGGAGCAGGTTTAGCAATAAAGAGACGAGTTCCTCAAGTCGAGTTTGTTATGACAGTATAAATCTCTCTGGAAGCAATAAAGCAGCTCTCGGTTCACATTATCCGGCACTGTCCGCTGATTCCGCCGCCGTCCCCGGCTCCTTCAATGCTATTTTGCAAACTCTTAGCTCCAAAGGTTTAATAGGTTTTAAGCGTTCTCCGAAGACCTCGTCAACTCGGCGCTGTCTGCCACCGTATAGTAACCAAATGAGACAAGGCAATTTATGACACCAGCTGTCTCTGTCAAAACTCCAGCTTCCAAATAGGCTTTAGGAGAGCAAATTATCACTTACGGCAGCCTTTGTGCGACATTCGGCTGCGGCATGGCGTGGCGAAGAGCTGTAAAGGGAGGAAGGGGGTTACACCAGGAGGCGTCTTCGGCATTTTCTGAGGCATGAAAAGGTCAGGGAATGACTGGAGATAGCCACTTGTCAGGGACGGGTTTTAATGCACTGGTGATAAATAATAGATGTCACCTTCTCCATCCTCAGGGGCCAACTCCAAATCCTAGCACATCTTCTGGAGTGCACAGCGATCCTTCAATTGGTAATTCCGTTGCTCCTACTGGTGTCACCTCAATGTATTCTCACCTTGGTCTCCTTCAGGTTTTAGGATGTAGAATCTATTTTGCACTTGGCTCCTAATCTTCACACCTGTGAGATTCCTTTCCCAACACGGAATTACCTTCACCAGTATCTCCTTGCAGGCAGGGGTGCGCCGCCAATGAGACAAGGTGAGGCGATTGCCTCAGGCGATGCAAACCAGAAACAAGTGGAGGCGGCATCAGGGAGGTGAGAAATTAACGCTTCCAATTACCCTGTATATTTTGTAGCATTGTATGCAATATTTTCTAAGTATGTCTTTAACAGTAGGGCTGGAGGGAAGGGTCTGATATTGATGACTTTTGATGATCTGGTAAAGGGAGGAAGGGGGTTACACCAGGAGGCGCCCTCGGCATCTTTTGAGGTGTGAAAAGGTCAGGGAATGACTGGAGATAGCCACTTGTCAGGGTTGGGTTTTAATGTACTGGTGATAAATAATAGATGTCACCTTCTCCATTCTTTGGGGCCAATTCCAAATCCTTGCACATCTCCTGGAGTACACAGCAATCCTTCAATTGGTAATTCCGTCGCTCCTACTGGTGTCACCTCAATGTATTCTCACCTTGGTCTCCTTCAGGTTTTAGGATGTAAAATCTATTTTTCACTCGCCTCCTAATCTTCACATCTGTGAGATTCCTTTCCCAACACGGAATTATCTTCACCAGTAATTCCTTGAAGGCAGGGGTTTGCCACCAATGAGGCAAGGTGAGACGATTGCCTCAGGCGATGCAAACCAGAAACAAGTGGAGGCGGCATCAGGGAGGTGAGAAATTAACGCTTCCAATTACCCTGTATATTTTGTAGCATTGTATGCAATATTTTCTAAGTATGCCTTTAACAGTAGGGCTGGAGGGAAGGGTCTGATATTGATGACCTTTGATGACCTGGTAAAGGGAGGCAGGGGGTTACATCAGGAGGCGCCCTCAGCTTCTTCTGAGGCATGAAAAGGCCAGGGAACGACTGGAGATAGCCACTTGTCAGGGTTAGGTTTTAATGTACTGGTGATAAATAATAGATGTCACCTTCTCCACCTCCAAATCCTAGCACATCTCCTGGAGTACACAGCGATCCTTCAACTGGTAATTCCGTCGCTCCTACTGGTGTCACCTCAACGTATTCTCACCTTGGTCTCCTTCAGGTTTTAGGATGTAAAATCTATCTTGCACTTGGCTCCTAATCTTCAAGCCTGTGAGATTCCTTTCCCAACACGGTGCGAACAAAAAACAAGTGGGGGCGGCGGCGGGGAAATGAACGCTTCCAATTACCCTGCATGTTTTGTAGCATTGTATGCAATGTTTTCCAAGTATGACTTTAACAGTAGGGCTTTAGGGAAGGGGTTAGGTTGATAATTTGTCATGGGGGGGGGGGGGGGGGGCACGCCATTTAAATTTTCGCCCAAGGAGCAGAAAGGCTAGGTGCACCCCTGCTTGCAGGAATAACGTCCCTCTCAAATTAATTGGCTTGCATCTCCTGCCTTTGGATTGTCCTCACCGACAAGCCGCCATCAGGCAAGTAACTGATATTATTTACATTGCTTTTCATACAGGAGCTCCCGGCTGTCGGGGAAAATAATGATCCCCTCAAGTCATCTCCCTGCAGAATGCAATGGAAATGCGTGCTTTTCATTGTGACAGCTCGTGTTTATTGCTGTGAGTTGTGTCAGGAGATCTGAAGAATGAGAGCACTGCTTACAGGACTAAAGAAGAGATGACAAAGAGAGAGGGGGTCCAGGTGAGAGACCCCCAACCAGCAAGCTGTCACCACGCCACAACTTTTATAATGAATCTTACTGTCCTGTAAGGCTTGTGCTATGTGCTGACTAAGGCCTCGTCCACATCTTCGTGTCCGTTTGACGTCCATGGAGAAAAAACAGAAACACAAACCAAACAGGGATCCTTCAGGAACATCTTCACAGAAGAACCACGGAGATGTCATCACGGACATGTGAATGAGGTCTTGGTCACATTTCTATGTCCATTTCACGTTCATGAAAAATCTATCCGTGTTTCATCCGTGAAGATATTCATGAAGGATCTGTGTTTGGTCCGTGTGTCCCTTCGTGTGTCATCCGTATGCCATGGATGCTGCCCAGCTGTCCACTGTATGATGCAGGTTTCTAGCTATGCCTGTTCTAAACTGCAGGAATGGTGTCTTAACGTGTTACCCACCACCTTGCAGCAGAGTCTTTTTAGCTTGATTGCTTGACCACTCCACTGATGCAAATACGTAGCCTAGGACCCTGCAGGCACCCTGGAGTTGTGATCCTGCCAGATGGGCTGAGTCTGTGGTCCTCATAGCCTGGTGGAGTGGGAGCTGGATCACAGGCTCGCTCATTCTCTTTCACACTATCCTAATTAGCTCTGCTTCTCCCTTGGCAGGAAGTTGGACCAGCCAACTCCTACCAAGAGGGGAGGATAGGGATGGCTTAAGTCCCATTCCTGCTGCCAACTACATAACATGAACATTACAAAAGCATTACATTACACAAACCACTGCAGATACCCCCAGGTCTCGGACCAAAGTAGTGCATACCTCCATGATTTTTTCAAACGCATTAAAATCAATGGGTACGTGTGTTGTTCCTGGAAAATGTTCATAGCACATGTCAGGAAAAATGGAAATGTGGACAGGGCCTACCTAACAGCCCCATAGGAAAACTTGGAATAGGGCCCTCTCCACCATGATCAAGGTATCGACAGTGGATATTTTGGGTCTTCTCCTTTTCTTGAGCCACATGATTTACAGTCAGTTTTTAACTCCATTTCCCATCCTCCATGTTGAGGACTGAGGGACGTAAACCCGTTGTTTTTTGGGCCCCACAGCTACCTACCTACCTTACTCCAATGCATTACGCTATGTCCCATCCCACGGGTAGCAGGGTTACCCATGGACAAAGCAGCTTGTAAGGCTAGTCTCATTGCATCGCCGGATACTACTTTTCCCCGCTGGACCCTATTGACTAAAATGAGACCCAACGGAATCCGGCCAGGTTCTGGCATTAGTGCCGGGAGTCATCCAGAACAACCACTGCCGGCAGTTTCCAACATGCCGGGACATTTTACCACTTTTGTGAAACTAGCCTAAGAAATTTTCCTGTATTCGTGGAAAATTCCTTTTTTTAAGGAATGTGTTTATCTTCTATGCGGTGTTTTCATAATTTTATTTTTTTTATGTTTAATGTTAATGTTTTTTAAAGTTTTTTTACAGCGCAATTTTAAAGTATTTTTTTAAAGCGATGAACGCTAATGTTGGTTTTTTGAAATGCATAATTTGCAACTCTGCTGCCGTGTCAGTTGAGGTAGTCGTACGCTGCAGCATGAGAAACAAATACCAGCGGAGGGCATGGCGGCGCTGAAATGGCGGTGGTGTGAGCAGACGAGTATTGCTTTGTTTATTTTATAACAATCCTATACTTCAGGGGTCTTGCAAATGCTGCGGACCTCAAATTGCGGTCCGCAATGCACGGGCACCGACCGTGGGCCAGCCGCATGCAGATCGCGACCCTATTCACTTGAATGGGGTCCCCGATCCATCTGTTCCGCAAAAAGATAGGACAAGTGCTTCCGTTCTGTTCTGCACCGCATCTCATTGAAGTAAATGGGTCCGCATCCGTGATGCGGATTGTATACCGCCGGTGTCCCGCGTATTGCGGACCCGCCGTATGCGGGCCGCAATACGGCCACAGTGACACACGGCCATGCGCAAGAGGCCTTAAAGGAAGTGTCACCAGGAAATTAATTAATTAACCAGACACAATGGGGCTCATTTATTAAAGCACGTCTAGCATAAAAATAGTCGCCATGGGCATTTTTGCCATTATTATTTTAACGCCCGTGCCCCGCATCATAAATTAGCCGCATAAATGGCATTCTGTGCACCTGCCTGAAAAAACTGGTGCAGTTTTTTTGTCTACATTTTGTCTGTTTTCAGACAAAAAAGTATTAAACTTGCCAGGACTGGAGTTCCAGCCCCATCCTGCCCCTCTTTCGTACTTAGCGTAAAACCCCGGGAGAGACAAACTATTATCGCACAGGCGTTAAAATAGTCACAAAAATGCCCTTAATGTCCCCATTTTGTCTAATTTAACAGTCAATTTACTTGAGACAAATTTCCTCTAAAGGAGAATCGCAAAAAGAAAGCAAATGGTGGTCATTTACTAAGAGCATCTTTTTACGCTGGTCTTAGATTCCCCCCTACGCCGCCATAGGATTTGAGCCTCATCATTAGACGAACCTACGGCAGTCTGTGCACCTGCCGTAAAAACTACCCCTGACACGCCCCCATCCCGTTCCACGGCTTAAAACCAACAAAAATAGGGCAAAAATGGGACTTGAAACTATTTTTACGACTAAGGCTACTTTCACACCTGCGCTTTTACTTTCCGCTTTTGAGATCCGTCATAGGTTCTCAATACCAGAGGAAAACGCTTTAGTTTTGTCCCCATTCATTGTCAATGTGGACAAAACTGAACTGAAGGGAACGGAACCTTACAGCGGTTTTAGTGACGGATCCGTCTTGGCTATTTTAGAGATAATACAACCGGATCCATTCATAACGGATGCAGACGGTTGTATTATCGTGACGGAAGCGTTCTTTTGCTGGTCCATGACGGATCCGGCAAAAACGCAGATGTGAAATCAGCCTAAGGCCTCCTGCACACGACCGTTTTTTTCCCGTTTACTGGCCGTTTTTTGCGTTCCGTATACGGTCCGTATACGGAACCATTCATTTCAATGGTTCCGCAAAAAAACGGAATGTACTCCGTATGCATTCCGTTTCCGTATTTACGTTTTTCCGTTCCTTTTAAGATAGAACATGTCCTATTATTGGCTGCAAATCACGTTCCGTGGCTCAATTCAAGTCAATGGGTCTGCAAAAAAACGGAACACATACGGAAATGCATCCGTATGTCTTCCGTTTCTGTTCCGTTTTTTGCTGAACCATCTATTGAAAATGTTATGCCCAGCCCAATTTTATCTATGTAATTACTGTATACTGTATATGCCGTACGGAAAAACGGAACAGAAACGGAAACACAACGGAAACAAAAAACGGAACAACGGATCCGTGAAAAACGGATCGCAAAACACTGAAAAAGCCATACGGTCGTGTGCATGAGGCCTAAGGCTAAGTTCACATCACCGTTTAGCTTTCCGTTCTTCTGATCTGTCAGAAAGAAAAAGAAAAAGATCCTGTTGCATCAGTTTGAGCCATTTCCGTCTGAGATCAGGTTTTTTTAGATGGAAAAAATTTCCTGCGTGCAGTATGTTTTTCCCCCCCGTCTATAAAAAAAAAACGGATCTCGGACTGAAATGGCTCAAACGGATCCGTTGTTTTTACAGGATTCTGTTTTTTTCTTTTTCTTTCTCTTCTTCTGACGGATCAGAAGAACGGAAAGCTAAACGGTGATGTGAACTCAGCCTAAAATAGTCGCACGTCCCTAAATAAATGACCCCCAATGTTCCCAGTTGATAATGAAACTCTGCAGTTCTTTCGGAATTTCCAGGGTAAAAAAAAAAAAAAGGAGGATACAATGGAGTAACACCTTGTGCAAATGAAAATCGGATTGTTGTTTATGCCGACCAATCGGATCGCAGCTGTCACCGCCCCCTTGTGTAATCAGCCACAACAAGTTGCTATTGGCGACGCCCTCTCTTTGCTTTGAATTTTAGTAAATTGCTTTAATTTTCCTGCCTCATTAAAATCCAAAAATACCCTCCGTAGCGCGGACCTTGGTTACTAAGCAACAGGACAGAAGCCGGCGACAGAAGGACAGAAGCCGGCGACAGAAGGACAGAAGCCGGGTGATATGGGTTATGCTAACTGCGAGCTACATGTGTAACAATCTGCAAATCTACAGCCTGATACATTGTGACTTCTCATTTTGACACAATGTATCGATGCAAGACCAGCCCAGGGCCCAGGGCCCCGTCTGCAGGATCCTGGGGTGATAGATCTAGATTATGGAGGGGCTGCTCTTCCTGTCATATATTTCACAGCACTAACCCAGGGTGATGTCCATGGCATCATTGTGCCCGGTGCCAGCTGGATTCCAAATTTCTGCCTCTTTCAAAATACCTTTCAGCTTCTTTGATAGTCACAAAGCGGCGTATTCCGCCCTCACAAGCGCGCATTAGCGGCTCATTCATTCTCTCTCTATTCAGCTGCGACAGGCTTTGGATTGATGCCTGGCTCTAAAGTCCTGGATGTGATCTGTGGTGCAAAATGTGAGCAAGTGACATAGAATTTACACCCTGTGTGTGGAAACAACTGCCGAGCCGTCCGCTGGATGCCGTGGACTATGTGCTGAGCCGGAGAACGTGGCAAGGTGCTAAATAAGAATGAAGCTCTGAAAGTAAAGAGTGTTTTATAGAGACGTGTGCGGAGCAGAATTATTCCGTATCGTATCACAGTTCTACTAATACAGCTATGGGCCCTGTATATACAGATAGAAACAATATAAATACTGGTCCTGTACACATACATTACATTACTGATCCTGAGTTACATCCTGCATTATACTCCAGAGCTGCACTCACTATTCTGCTGGTACAGTCACTGTGTACATACATTACATTACTTATCCTGTACTGATCCTGAGTTACACCCTGTATTATACTCCAGAGCTGCACTCACTATTCTGCTGGTGGAGTCACTGTGTACATACATTACATTACTTATCCTGTACTGATCCTGAGTTACACCCTGTATTATACTCCAGAGCTGCACTCACTATTCTGCTGGTGGAGTCACTGTGTACATACATTACATTACTTATTCTGTACTGATCCTGAGTTACATCCTGTATTATACACCAGAGCTGCGCTCACTATTCTGCTGGTGCAGTCACTGTGTACATACATTACATTACTTATCCTGTACTGATTCTGAGTTACATCCTGTATTATACTCCAGAGCTGCACTCACTATTCTGCTGGTGCAGTCACTGTGCACATACATTACATTACTTATCCTGTACTGATCCTGAGTTACATCCTGTATTATACTCCAGAGCTGCACTCACTATTCTGCTGGTGCAGTCACCGTGTACATAAATTATATATCCTTTACTGATTCTGAGTTACATCCTGTATTATACTCCAGAGCTGCACTCACTATTCTGCTGGTGCAGTCACTGTGTTCATACATTACATTACTTATCCTGTACCGATCCTGAGTTACATCCTGTATTATACTCCAGAGCTGCACTCACTATTCTGCTGGTGCAGTCACTGTGTACATACATTACATTACTTATCCTGTACTGATCCTGAGTTACATCCTGTATTATACTCCAGAGCTGCACTCACTATTCTGCTGGTGCAGTTACTGTGTACATACATTACATTACTTATTTTGTACTGATCCTGAGTTACGTCCTGTATTATACTCCAGAGCTGCACTCACTATTCTGCTGGTGCAGTCACTGTGTACATACATTACATTACTTATCCTGTACTGATCCTGAGTTACGTCCTGTATTATACTCCAGAGCTGCACTCACTATTCTGCTGGTGCAGTCTCTGTGTACATACATTACATTACTTATCCTGTACTGATCCTGAGTTACATCCTGTATTATACTCCAGAGCTGCACTCACTATTCTGCTGGTGCAGTCACTGTGTACATTCATTACATTACTTATCCTGTACTGATCCTGAGTTACACCCTGTATTATACTCCAGAGCTGCACTCACTATTCTGCTGGTGGAGTCACTGTGTACATACATTACATTACTTATCCTGTACTGATCCTGAGTTACACCCTGTATTATACTCCAGAGCTGCACTCACTATTCTGCTGGTGGAGTCACTGTGTACATACATTACATTACTTATTCTGTACTGATCCTGAGTTACATCCTGTATTATACACCAGAGCTGCGCTCACTATTCTGCTGGTGCAGTCACTGTGTACATACATTACATTACTTATCCTGTACTGATTCTGAGTTACATCCTGTATTATACTCCAGAGCTGCACTCACTATTCTGCTGGTGCAGTCACTGTGCACATACATTACATTACTTATCCTGTACTGATCCTGAGTTACATCCTGTATTATACTCCAGAGCTGCACTCACTATTCTGCTGGTGCAGTCACCGTGTACATAAATTATATATCCTTTACTGATTCTGAGTTACATCCTGTATTATACTCCAGAGCTGCACTCACTATTCTGCTGGTGCAGTCACTGTGTTCATACATTACATTACTTATCCTGTACCGATCCTGAGTTACATCCTGTATTATACTCCAGAGCTGCACTCACTATTCTGCTGGTGCAGTCACTGTGTACATACATTACATTACTTATCCTGTACTGATCCTGAGTTACATCCTGTATTATACTCCAGAGCTGCACTCACTATTCTGCTGGTGCAGTTACTGTGTACATACATTACATTACTTATTTTGTACTGATCCTGAGTTACGTCCTGTATTATACTCCAGAGCTGCACTCACTATTCTGCTGGTGCAGTCACTGTGTACATACATTACATTACTTATCCTGTACTGATCCTGAGTTACGTCCTGTATTATACTCCAGAGCTGCACTCACTATTCTGCTGGTGCAGTCTCTGTGTACATACATTACATTACTTATCCTGTACTGATCCTGAGTTACATCCTGTATTATACTCCAGAGCTGCACTCACTATTCTGCTGGTGCAGTCACTGTGTACATTCATTACATTACTTATCCTGTACTGATCCTGAGTTACATCCTGTAAGTAATTACTGAAAACAGCCAGCAAACTGATGGACAAGCATTACCCTAACACCTTAGGCTACTTTCACACTGCCGTTTCTGGTTCCGCCTGTGAGATCAACGGATCAGTTTAGCCCCAATGCATTCTGAATAGATAAGGATCCGTTCAGAATGCATCAGTTTGGCTCCGCTCCGTCTCCATTCCGCTCTGGAGGCGGACACCTGCTTGCAGCGTTTTGGTGTCCGCCTGGCCGTGCGGAGCCAAACGGATCCGTCCTGACTTACAATGTAAGTTAATGGGGACGGATCCGTTTACATTGACACAATATGGTGCAATTGTAAACGGATCCGTCCCCCATTGACTTTCAATGTAAGTCAGGACGGATCCGTTTGACTTAGACTTTTTTTTGACTGAGTGATGCAGACGGATCCGTTCTGAACGGATACCAGCGTTTGCATTTTAGGTGCGGATTTGTCTGTGCAGATACCAGACGGATCCGCTCCGAACACAAGTGTGAAAGTGGCCTTAGCTGAGCTCCTGTATTACAAGGGTGTAGCTAGTTTTTCCTACAGATGATTATACATTGGATGGTTTAACATTTCACAAAATGCTATCTCTGTACAGACACCAAACAAGCAGGGAATGCTGTAAACGTTCAGCTTCAGAGCCTGCAGAATTGTGAGTGCAGCTCTGGAGCATATTACAGACTGTATTTTACTGCAAAAGTGATGCATATTTTGTCATAGCTCTGTGAAATTTTCAGCAAAAACACCAAACGATGAGCATATGACCTAAGTATATAGTCTGCTCATTGTACGAAAACCCTGAAAATACATTGACGAGACTTGAGGAATGGAGATGTGAAATTCTGCTATACAGCAAAGTCTGCAAGTAACATTATTTTATGGTCATTGATTTTATATTATTTATTTTATTGTCCATAGACATTTATTGTTCATTGATTGAGGAGGTATCTAAAAGCGGAAAACGGGAAGAGAGGCTCAGTTCACAGAAGTATAACAGCTCTGACGTTTGATACAGACATGGAGAAGATAAAGGTGCACAACATCATTGGAGGTGAAATAATAAGGTCATTGAACAAAAAGGACAAGGGTTCAAGCGAAGCTGGACAGAGGAACCAGAACTATCAAGAGTGGTCAACATGGAGGTGGTATAGGGCTGGAGAAGAGACCACCACCCTTACTGTCTGTGAAGGTTCTCATTTATCCAGGTCATGGTATATATCTGTAAAGAATAAATCAAGGCAACTGGACGTACTGTAGATTTCTTGAAAACGTTTCACTCGTTCTTCCAACGAGCTTTCTCAATTCTGAGTGACCGTACAAAAATTCTGGGAATAAATATGTAACTGAATCCACATCTGGTAATTATACCCAGCATTGGGTCAAAGGTGTTGATTCCATTTTCCTAATTGGAGTCAGTAGGTGATAAAGACTTCCCAGAAAAAGGTGTCAAGACAGCATTGTATGTGGCAGACAATAGATGTCTAACCCCCCCACCTCTATTCAAGCTTGGCTTCTCCATTTTTACGTAGATGGCCTCCAGAAACGGTATATCGGCAAAACAAAACAACAACTACATCAGCGTATGGCTCAGCATAGAAGAGCCAAAACCTCTGGTCAAGATTCAGCCGTGTACTTACATCTAAAAGGAGCAGGTCACACCTTTGAAGACAGTCAAGTACGTGTTTTGGATAAGGAGGCAGATTGGTACAAACGATGCGTGAAGGAGGCCATCTACGTAAAAATGGAGAAGCCAAGCTTGAATAGAGGTGGGGGGGTTAGACATCTATTGTCTGCCACATACAATGCTGTCTTGACACCTTTTTCTGGGAAGTCTTTATCACCTACTGACTCCAATTAGGAAAATGGAATCAACACCTTTGACCCAATGCTGGGTATAATTACCAGATGTGGATTCAGTTACATATTTATTCCCAGAATTCTTGTACAATTACTCAGAATTGAGAAAGCTCGTTGGAAGAACGAGTGAAACGTTTTCAAGAAATCTACAGTACGTCCAGTTGCCTTGATTTATTCTTTACAGATATACACCACCCTTACTGTTAGAAGGAAGTCAACATGAAGGTTTCAACACTGAGAAGCGTTGACAATTTGGAAAAGAGTTTGCTGCTCACTGAGCAGGCGCTCTATGGGGTAGATGTGGGGGAGGGTGGTAGCGAGGAGGCTCAGGAAAAAGCTAGCTGGATAACAGTTAGAAAGCAGGGTAGCGGGAAGAGCTCCAGGGAGGCTAGCCCTGATCTGACACACCCCAAGTTTACAAGATTTGCAGATGAGGGGGATGTCGGTTCAGGGACGGCACTGCTGCAGCCGGACCCTTCCTCTGCCAGTCAGTGGAATGCCAGCTCCAGTAAGCAAGGGACCAGGAGAGCAGGGCAGGCCAGACAGGTGCTGGTAGTGGGAGACTCAGTTATTAGGGGAACAGATAGGGCGATCTGTCACAAAGACCGGGATCGCCGAACGGTGTGTTGTCTTCTTTGGTGCTTGAGTTCGACACATCGCGGATCGGGTTTAGAGATTACTGTGAGGGGCTGGAGAAGACCCAGCGGTCATGGTCCATATCGGAGCCAATGACCAAGTTAGAGGCAGATGGAGAGTCCTTAAAAATGATTTTAGGGATTTAGGTCACAAGCTTAGGGCAAGGACCTCAAAGGTAGTGTTTTCCGAAATACCGCCTGTACCACGAACCACACAAGAAAGGCAACGGGAGATTAGGGAGGGGAACAAGTGGCTCAAGAACTGGTGTAGGAAGAAGGGGTTTGGGTTCCTGGAGAACTGGGTCGACTTCTCTGTCACCTACAGGCTCTATCGTAGGGAAGGGACGGGCTGCACCTCAATGGGGAGAAGATGGCTAGAAGGTTGGAGGAGTGTTTACACTAGGGACTGGGGGAGGGAAATTACATTATAGGATGGGAAGATAGTGCAGATAGAGACCGGGGGCGAGGTAGTGGGACTGGGGGAGGAATGGAAGGAGGGACTAGAACAGCTCAGAAGGAAAAGTGTAGGGTACAAAATATACAGAAACCTCTCAAATGTATATATATTAATGCCAGAAGCCTGACTAATAAAACTGGGGAGCTGGAATTAGTGATGTGTGAGGAGGACTATGACAGTGGGAATAACTGAGACATGGCTGGAGGATAGCTCTGACAGTGGGAATAACTGAGACATGGCTGGAGGATAGCTATGACAGTGGGAATAACTGAGACATGGCTGGATGATGGCTATGACATAGTGGGAATAACAGAGACATGGCTGGATGATAGCTATGACAGTGGGAATAACTGAGACATGGCTGGATGATAGCTATGACAGTGGGAATAACTGAGACATGGCTGGAGGATAGCTATGGCAGTGGGAATAACTGAGACATGGCTGGATGATGGCTATGACATAGTGGGAATAACTGAGACATGGCTGGATGATGGCTATGACATAGTGGGAATAACAGAGACATGGCTGGATGATGGCTATGACATAGTAGGAATAACTAAGACATGGCTGGGTGATAGCTATGACAGTGGGAATAACTGAGACATGGCTGGATGATAGCTATGACAGTGGGAATAACTGAGACATGGCCGGATGATAGCTATGACAGTGGGAATAACTGAGACATGGCTGGATGATAGCTATGACAGTGGGAATAACTGAGACATGGCTGGAGGATAGCTATGACAGTGGGAATACATGAGACATGGCTGGATGATAGCTATGACAGTGGGAATAACTGAGACATGGCCGGATGATAGCTGTGACAGTGGGAATAACTGAGACATGGCTGGATGATGGCTATGACATAGTAGGAATAACTAAGACATGGCTGGGTGATAGCTATGACAGTGGGAATAACTGAGACATGGCTGGATGATAGCTATGACAGTGGGAATAACTGAGACATGACCGGATGATAGCTATGACAGTGGGAATAACTGAAACATGGCTGGATGATAGCTATGAGATAGTGGGAATAACTGAGACATGGCTGGATGATGGCTATGACATAGTGGGAATAACAGAGACATGGCTGGAGGATGGCTATGACATAGTGGGAATAACTGAGACATGGCTGGATGATGGCTATGACAGTGGGAATAACTGAGACATGGCTGGAGGATAGCTATGACAGTGGGAATAACAGAGACATGGCTGGATGATGGCTATGACAGTGGGAATAACTGAGACATGGCTGGAGGATAGCTATGACACAGTGGGAATAACTGAGACATGGCTGGATGATAGCTATGACAGTGGGAATAACAGAGACATGGCTGGATGATAGCTATGACACAGTGGGAATAACTGAGACATGGCTGGATGATAGCTATGACATAGTGGGAATAACTGAGACATGGCTGGATGATAGCTATGACAGTGGGAATAACTGAGACATGGCTGGATGATAGCTATGACTGGGCAGTTAATGTACAGGGTTACAGTCTGTTTAGAAAGAATCATCAAAACCGGAGAGGGGGGGGGGGGGGGGGGGGTCTGCGTTTATGTAAAGTCCTGTCTAAAGCCCCCAGTCCGGGAAGATATAAGTGAGGGACATGAACACGTGGAGTCACTGTGGGTAGAGATACATGGAGCCAAAAACAATAATAAATTACTAATAGGAGTTTACTATAAACCTTGTAACGTAGTAAAGGAACAGTTGCAAGAAGAAGTGAAGCCTTTGAAGTGACCTGGATTTCTGCATTGATTGATAATAAATTGGACTCTGTTATCTAGGTCGCAGCTATAGACAAGCAGAATGTCACTGCACTAATAACACAGAAGCCGTCCATGTCTTATATTGAGTAATCGTTCACGTTGCAAGAGAAAAACAAATAAACATTTGCACAACATTGAGGAGAAATTGTGGTCCATTCCACCCTGCAAATGTGTTTCATAATTCATCAGTATTTCTGCAACTCCTCTTGTGTACAGCCCGTCAGGTCGCCGCACAGCATCTGATAGGGTTAAGGTCAGGACTCTGACATGTCCATTCCAAAATACAAATCTTCTGTTTCAACAATTCTATAGTTAATTTACTTGTGTGGTTTGGGTTATTGTCTTGTTGCATCATTCGATGTCTCTACAGCTTGAGGTCATGGTCGGCTGCCCTTACATTCTCCTGTAAAATGTTTTCATACATCTTAGAATTCATTGCTCCCTCAATGATCAGAAGGCATCCAGGCCCTGAGGCAGCAAAGCATGAACCATAATGCTCCCTCCACCAGCCTTAGGGCTCATGCACACGACCACATGTATTTTGCGGTCCGCAAAAAAACGGATCCGCAAAAAATACGGATGACGTCCGTGTGCATTCTGTATTTTGCGGAACGGAACAGCTGGCCCCTAATAGAACAGTACTGTCCTTGTTCGTAATGCGGACATTAATAGGACATGTTCTATTTTTTGGCGGAAAACAGAAATACAGACATACAGAAACAGAATGCACACGGAGTACCTTCCGTTTTTTTGCGGACCCATTAAAATTAATGGTTCTGCATACGGTCCACAAAAAAAAAATGCAACGGACACGGAAAGTAAATACATTCGTGTGCAAGAGGCCTTAAACCATGACACTTCTTCCACCAGCCTCACACAACGATGCTCCCTCCACCAGCCTCAAGCTATGATGTCCCCTCCACTACAGCTAGGGTCACACTATCGCTAGAGATCCGGCAGGCTGTTCGGCCAGGGAAGAGCCTGCCGGATCCCTCTGCATTCCAGCATTGCCGGAAGCTTCAAAGTCTCCATTAACAGAGACTTTCAAGCTTCTGGCAATGTTGGAATGCAAAGAGATCCGGCAAGGAACAGCTTGCCGGATCTCTAGTGCCATTGTGAAACTAGCCTAACCCAAACCATGATCCTTCCTCCACCAGTTCCAAACCATAATTCCCCCTATACATCCTCAGATTAGTTTCCAGAAGTTGCATAAGGCCTCATGCACACGACCGTTGTGTGCATCCGTGGCCGTTGTGCCGTTTTCAGTTTTTTTTCGGAAAATGCACCGTTTGGCAGCCGCATCCGTGATTTTTTTTCACGGCCAACGGTTCACGGACCCATTCAAGTGCACACAAGATTGTCATCCTATCATTTCAATGGCAAACTTGACTTAGATTTTTTTTTTCATTTTTCATGTCTGTGGATCCTCCAAAAATCAAGGAAGACCCACGGACAAAAAAACGGTCACGGATCACGGACCTTAAAAAAAATCTTTCTCCCTTGTTTCTCCAGGCTGGAGAGATGTACTATGTCTGCTGTACTGTATAATCATATACTTCTGTATCCTCTCTAGGAATACTATATTCTGACAGGTGGCCTTTCTGTCCTTGGTTATGGTGGGCAGCTGGTAGCTTAGAATATCTCCACCTAATGCAAAGGAGACTAGAGTCTGATAAACGACAGTTACCTTCCTTTGCCAATATTCTCACTCCCTCTCTGAGTTGCCCGGTTCCCCTGTAATATTTCCCTTCTGTAGACCGGTACATGGAACTAACTATGGAGTTTGGTTAACTCTCCAAAATGGCTGCTGAGGTCAGACATCACACACACTGACCCTCTTCTCCTTCTCCTCTGTACTGTGTTCAGGGCGGAGTCAGACTGTGTGCAGGGCGGAGTCAGCCCTGGGAGGCTTGTTAGAACCTCCCCCTCCCTATGCAACTTTATTGGAACTCCTATACAAGCACAATTTACATAAAGCACAATCACAGTATTAAGCAGTGTGTTTCAGGACACCACAAGGAAAGTCGCTACTGTCCAAAAACAACATTGCGGCCCATCTCAAGTGTCCACAAGACCACCTGGACCTTCTACAATGCTTCTGAGAAAATTTCCTATGCACAGATGAGCCAAAGTAGAACTTTTTAGCATCTGGGTGCTGTGCTCATCACACAATATGTCATACACCAGGGTTCTTCTACCTGAGCTTCCTTTTTGCTATCACTCCAGTTGGGGTATAACATATGTTCCAGGCGTGCCAGCAGATGTTTAACATGGGCGCAGGGCATATAAACTGTGCGTGGGTGTAAAGACTTCACATCACGGGAGCCATCGAGCCGAAAAAAAGAGGGAAAAAAAATAATCCTCAGTCAGATTCATCACATAATATGGCAGAGATAATTAATCCGTGCGCCTGGTGTCAACTTAACCTCGTCCCTACGACTAAATCAGCCCCTTCAGACCTTACCATCGTTACGTGACTATCCAAGGCATTGACACAAATAGAAATTCAATACCGCGGGATCCGACCATATGGGCACTGTAAGTGGGTCAAGAGCTTCTTATCGGCTACGGAAAGGGCAGCAAACCGTTCCAAAGAGGAATCGGGAAGAGTGGCCGTCCGGCCGCCCGTCCACCAAGGCGAAATATCGATTTTAAAGAGAAACAAAAATAATGCAATGGTCGGGAGACGGGGCCGAGCGTCGTCGCCGCTTGTGTTCTGTCTGACCTGAACCTTAAGCAATGCCTTCAAATTACTGCCGCAGACAAATAAATATTACTGCAGCCAAGGTGGGAGCCTTTGTAGCGAGAAATGATGTGTAATTTTCAGAAATGTTAGCAGTGCATCAAATCATCAGGCTGTGTCAGGCAGGGAGAGAGATGATGGATAGATAGCGAGCCCGCTGCCGCCGCTGACTGCACTCTCCTCTGCCCGACAGGAAAGAAATCACAGATGAATGTCTGCCAGCAGACCACATTATAAGACGCAGATATCGGAGCCCCCCCCCCCCATGTCTTTTCATCTCTCCCTGTATACAAAGAAGAAAGATCTGCAAGGGGAGGGGTGTTATCATTAATATTACAAACAATATATTCCAGCAATGTGCAGAAAATTAGCATTTATCCCATATCCCAATAATAAATTAGTTTGGGTGCAGAGGGGGTTAAGGAGCCGGAGAAAAAAATATATTGCAATATTCTGGAGCGATCGGAAAGGAAAACGGGACATGAATAAATATAGAAAAGAGGGAGAGATAAAGGGAAGTCAAATATAACTATAATAAAGAGACAGTATCGGAATAAATTTCTGCCTTTTCGAGCATTAACCCCCGAGGGTCTGCGTCTGTGGCGCCGGGGTATAGAGTGACGGCGTCCATATTAAAGAGGAGCGTCAGTCCCAGAGGGTCAGGGGTTAAGCAGCGTCCGGCATAAATCACCACCGCAGGGCGAGCTCCGAGAAGAGAAATATTAATGGTAACTGGAAGCGACAAAGATAAGGCTGGATGCTGAAAAGGCTTCAATACATCACTGTTATAGGGAAGTCGTCCGCACATAATGCACGTCGGCTTATTATATGCCATGAAGGTTGCAATAAAAACTTTCCCATACATAATAACAGCCGGCTAAGTGTTCTCTATCCGTCAGTGTGAAGAATACGGCGTGTCTGGATGTGCTCCCCTTACAATGGGATGCGCAAGGTCCTGGTATATACAGTACTTTACACTAGACACAGTCACTAGTTTCACAGTTTGTTATGTTTCTCTTTGTGCTAAAATAAAATAAAAAAAAACTCCAGTTTTTTCCATCGTTCTGCACTCAGTCCTCCATAATGAAAGTGAGAACAGAGAAAAGGAAAAACTATAACCTTGCACTGACAGAAGTATTCACACCCTTTACTCAAGACTCAGTTGAAGCCCCTTTGGCAGTGATTCCAGCCTCCAGTCTTCTTAAGGGTTGATGCCACAAGGTCTGCACCCCTGGATTTGGGGATTTCTGCCGTTCTTCTCTGTAGACCCTCTCAAGCTCTGTCAGGTTGAATGACGACTGTCAATTTCAGGTGTCTCCAGAGATGTTTGATTGGGTTCAAGTCAGAGTTTTGGCCGGGCCACTCAAGAACATTTACAGAGTTGTCCCTAAGCCTCTCCTGTGTTGTCTTGGCCGTGTGCTGAGGGCCATTGTCTTGTTGGAAGGTGAACCTTCGGCCCAGTCTGAGGTCCAGAGCTCTGGATCAGGTTTTCATTAAGAATATCTCTGTACTTTGCTCCATTCAGGTTCCCTACAACCCTGACCAGTCTCCCTGTTCCCCAGCATGATGCTGCCACCACCATGCTTAACTGTAGGGATGGTATTGGGCAGGTGATGAGCAGGGCCTGGTTTACTGTAGACCTCGCTTACAACTGAGGCCAAAAGGTTCAATCTTAGTTTCATCAGACCAGAGAATCTTTTGTCTTACAGTCTGGAAGTTTCTCCCATCTACACACAGGAAATTTGGAGCTCAGCCAGCGTGACCATTGGGTTCTTGGTCACCTCTATTACCAAGGTCATTCTCCTCAGATTACTTAGTTGAGTGGGGTGGCCAGCTCTAGGTTGTTCCAAACTTCTTGCATGTAGGAATTATGGAGACCACTGTGCTCTTGGGAACTTTCAGTGCAGCAGAAATGTTTTCCCCCCTTCTTCAGATCTGTGCCTCTGTAATACCCCAGAGCGGCATTACCAGCTTTTTGCACCCCCCACTATCTCCTAAGGTTGATCCTGTATCATCTTGTGTATTTATTGCCATGTCCTGCATAATCTATATTTACTTTCCTTGCAAATGACTGTTTAAGTGTAATGTACCTGGTTCACCAGCAGATGGCGCCAGTATTGAAAGAGCTAGTTTTCCTGGAGTGGAACCTTCTATCCATTCCAGCCTTCTTTAGAGAGGAATGTGTTAGTTAGCGGTCAGTCTAGCTTACTCCCTGTAAGGGGAACGCTGTGTGTCAGCCAGCAGAGCACTGTCTGCTCTGCTGGGCCTAAGGGCCCGTGCTACAAGCTTCAGAGCCAGGAGGAAAGATTCCCTGGATAAAGATAAAGTCTAAGATACAGGCAAAAGATAAAGATAGAGTCAGACTACAGAAAGCTAAGTTGCAGCCTACAGCAGAAGAGGAAAAGATCCTATTTAGTTCAGTCAGCATAGCAGAGTAGTGTTGGGCGCGAATATACGAATCGCTAATTTTAATTACAAATATCTCCATTTCGAGAATTTGCGAAGATGTAGAATATAGTGCTATATATTGGTATTCTCGAATATTCTAGATTTATTTTTTTCATCAGTAACCTCCCTTCTTGCTTGTGGGCCAATGAGAAGGCTGCAATGTCTTTGTCTGAGCTTAGCAACATCCCTAGCAACCAATAGGAAAGTTGCCGACCCCTTACTATATAAGAACCTCCCCAGCAGCCATTTTCTGTAGTTTTATGGCGTTCTGAGAGAAAGAGCAGTGTTATTGCTGTGCTCTGTGCTTTACTGTTTAATTATATTAGATAGTTAGTTATCTCATATATATAATACAGATAGTCAGTGTAGGTTATATCCTGATATAGTGTAGCTGATAGGTTCCAGTGCAAGGTGTTAGGTAGTGTGATAGGAACTACTGTTTCTCTGCTGTCCATACATACATGCTACAGACATAGCGCTGTGATGTCACAACAATACATAGAGCACCAATCAGTAATATCTACTCAGACCTGATAAAATGTGAAGTCGCACGTATTGCGCAAAAATATTCGCATCATTAATTGGCAATTTGCTCAATCGCAAATATATTGGAGCTCTCTATCTGCATATAAAGCTATTGTAATGTTCTGCTGTGCCAACCATTTTCTCCAGTCTCCGGAAACTTCTAGCAGCTTGAAAATTTAGCAAAAGTGACCCACGCCTGTACGCGAAATCTCGAATTAGCGAATATATGGCGAATACAAATATTGCCCCTGCCGCTCATTACTATAGCAGAGCTGAAGGAGTACAGATATAGCAGAGCTGATTGTGTTTGCCAGTCAAAACTTATGCCAAAACCTGCTGATGACCAAGATAAAGTTGGAAGATTGTTCTCTGATGAAAGTTTACTCAAGTGAAGCTGTTTCAATGTTAATAAAAGTCTGGACTCCATTTATTCTACAAATCCCTCAACTGTTAACCTTTTTATCACTGCTTCAGACGACCACGCTTGGGGTTCCTGATATCCAGGTAGGAGCACCGTGACAAGTGCAAAAGCCGCACCTGAAGGGACACTATAGGCAACCCTTACACCACTCTGGCATTCCTACACCTGGGTTCCACCATCACCTTCTACATAGGGGGACCTAGTCCCTCGTTGCTGAAATGCAACTGGCATCACAACAAAAACTCTAAAAACTCTCATAACACCTGTAGAAGAGGCCCCTAGCATCGGGTTTAGTCCGCTGCACCTCCACACAATCCTGTCTCTGCGCTCTACAGGCAGTTCTTGGTTTTTGCACTGATATGTATCGTCAGTTGTGAGATCTTATACAGACAGGGCTGTTTCTTTCTAAATCGTGTCCAATCACCTGAATTTACCACAGGTGACTCCAATCAAGGTAGATTCGAAGCAGGTGTATTAAAAAGGAAAAACTTAAATTTTGCATGGGCACATGTCTTCTGACCCTTTTATATAACACTAGACATTTATCTGTGAGGCCTCCTCCCATTTTTCTGGATCATCTTTGAGATGTTCCTCCGCCTTGTTTGGAGTCTACCTGTGGAACATTCAGTTGACCGGACATGATTTGGAAAGACACAGCCCGGTCTAGATAAGGTCTCACAGCTAAAATGTTGTTTTTGCTTCCTCATTATGGGAATTTATTGCAGAATGATGGGAGAACTACAAGAAGTCCACAACATAATAAAATGCCAAACAGTCAAAGGGTCTGAAGACTTTCCGAATGCGCTGTATATAAAGATTTACCGGACGTAGACTCCGCGCAGCCGTAGATGTCTAATGCTGCCCATCTTAGCAAATGAAGGCTATTCCAGTCACGTATAACACAAAGCACCTATACGGTCCTCATATTATGATCGTTATTGACTGCACCACGTGACAAGAGGGAATTATCCATCCTCATCACATGAGCAAACAGAGGAGAAAGCGGAGCGAATATTAATAGCCGCCCAATAATACAAAACCCTTGTCGGATGGATTAGAATAAAATTAAAGAGAGATTAAAGGTACTTCCAGCATAAACCTATCTTCATATGTATGGAGGATAAGAAACACTTATCATAAGCTTCTATTCAGGTCAATGTCGGCCATTCGTATACGGTAAGAGGAGACGTGAACAGCAAGAAGAAGCGAGGGTATGTGTGATATAGGGACAGGAAGAATTAGAGGAGATTTCCAGGAATTCGCCACCATACCTTGTCCCTGATAGGTCATCCGTGGGCGATTGAGTTGTTCCGACCCACGGGAACGCCTATCGTGAGAAGAACGAGCGCCGCTGGCCCTTTAATACGTTGCCAGGTATAGCAGCACATCTGTCCATGATTGACACCCCAGTGAATGGAGCTGGAGCCGCCGCATGTATGTTCTACTGCTTGGTGGGGGTCCCAGACCACCAGCGATTGCAAGAATAGTGCATCAATGTGTATTAACGCAATCTTTAAAGGGGTTCTCCGGGATTTTGATATTGCTGGCCTATGATCAGGACAGGTCATCAATATCAGACCAGTGAGGGTCCGCCGAATAGCTATAGGCAGAGGCCTCGGAACTCCGTGAGCACTCCGGCCTTTCCGTAGGACAGTGATGTCATGTTCACCGGTCACATGGCCTAGGCGTAGCTTAGTCTAATTCAAATGACTAGGGCTGAGCTGTAATACCAAGCACAGCCACTATAAAATGGACGGGGTTGTGCTTGGGAGCGCCGCGGCTTCCTCAAGCAGCTGATCAGCCGGGGGTGCCGGGAGTCAGACCCATGGCGATCTCATATCGATGACCTATCCTTAGGATAAGCCACCAATATCAAAATCCCCGAAATCTCCTTTGTCTGAGAACGCTTATTCTACTCAGCTCTCCCGATCCTCCCATATACACGCATGCTCGGCGGAGTATCCATGTGTTCTGATTAAGGAGTGGATAACAATAACATAATAATCATCTCTTCTAGACCCCAGACCCCTGCCATCCTGGGAGAGTCAGGAGGCCCCCATAAATGCTAAAGGGGTTGTCAGGGCTATAGATACTGAAAACCTATTCTCAGGATGGGTCATCAATAGTGTTGAACGAAGCGACGCATCCAAAGTGGAATTGGTCCGAACGCCCAGTGCAGGTTTTTTTCAAGAGGAGCGGACTGCCTCTATGCGAGAAAGAGGATGAGGTGAGTGATTCATTTCTTTTTTTTAAACATAAAAGGCCATATTGCACTAGCGCAGGCATCAGCAACCTTTGAAACTACAACTCCCAGCATGCAAACATGCTCTGATATTTTTTCTAATCCCCATAGAAGTGAATGGAGCATTCTGGGTGTTGTAGTTCCAGAACAGCTGGAGCGCCGGAGGCTGATGATCCCTGCACTGGCGTATAACCGTTTGTAACAGCGGTTAGTCTACACTTCTGTCTAAGCGGCCATTAAAACCAGTCCCATTGACTGATAGGCTGAATGGGGTTTTAACATAGCAATTTGTAATAAATTAAATTTCTTGTCAAACTCAGAGTTTAATTTTTCAAAACTTGGTTCACCTCTAGTCATCAATATCTGAACAGTGGGGTCTGACACTCGGTGCCCCCTTTCATTCAGGTGTTTCGGCCAGCCACAGCCCTAGAAATTATACAGTATACAGTGCAGAAGCTCTACTGTGTAGTTTCCAGTGCAGCTCAGCTCCCACTCATTTATATAGGGGCTGCAGTACCTGACATGGCCACTACACAGTGTATGGCACTGTCTGCTTCTACTCCATACATTGCATACTTTCCACTGCCCAAAATAGCTCATCTGTGTGTGTGGGGGGGAGTGTCACACCCCCATCTATCTGATATTCATATTAAGTAATATTAATATCTGTAGCCTGGAAAACCACATTTAAAGGGGTTGTTCACCATTGGGGAGCTTTTGGCACCCCCTTCCCTTCCCTCTTCCTCTTGGGCAGACCTGCAAAGGGAAGTTTACTTACCTGCTTAACGGCACGACCTCATCTGCGCCGCTGCGCTCTCAGGATGTAAATTTCCTTTTCTGCGCTGTTGCAGCCCCCCTATGTGGGAATCCACACCCTGTGGCCACTTTTCCCTCTTCAGTCATGTCTCAGTTAGGGCACATGCACACTTTAATGGGGCCGCAAAAGATGCAGAAAGCACCGCACATCCGTTCTAAGGCCCCGCAAAAAAAAGAAAAGAACATCTCCTATTCTTGTCCATTTTGCGGACAAGAATAGGCATTTCTAGAATAGGCGGCCCGTTCCGTTCCGCAATTGGCAGCATCTCTGTTTTGCGGATCTGCAATTTGCAGACTGTAAAACACGGCTAGGCAAGTAGAGAATGCTCGACCGAACACCATTTTGACTCTAGCACCACCATGCTCGGCACAACGCGGTGTTCGGCCAAACACTGCGTGTGCTCAAGCGCGATGCTCGAGTCTCCTACCGGCACGTTTGTTGGCTGGCCGGAACGCGTCATCAGGTGTTATAAAGCACCCGATGACACGTGGTTCGGCTCAGTCTTAGTCAGGGCGAGCTGCAGCAGAAGGGACAGATCGTGTAGGGACAGGAATAGTTTTTTTTTTTAGGCAGGGTTTAGTGTTGGAAGGTGTTAGAGACCCAAAAGTCCTTTTAAGGACTATTGTGTTATCTGGCTGCAATATATATTATTAGCGCAACCTGCACTAAATTGCGTGCTTCTGACAGTGACACAACCTACATTTGCGCACCCTAAATATCTGTGACATTCAGCGCAATTGTTTGGCCGCTGCTGACAGCGACATTACCTGCGCTACATCTCCTGTATAACGTTTGCGCATCCTAAATATCTGTGACATTCAGTGAAATTTATTTGCGCATACACTTACAAAACCTGCGCTACTGTACGTGTGACATACTTGCAAGCATATATACCATTTAATATGCTCAAGGCGAGCAGTAAGGGACGTGGCAGTGGCTGTGCTGCTGATGGTGCACGCAGAGGCCGTGGCCCTGGGCGCGGTGAAACTGTGCCTGCTGCCAGGGCACAAGAAACACAATCATCCATGATACTTAGCTTCATGTCCCAGTTTTCAGGGTGGCGCAGGAACACCACTCTCGAAGTCACACCAGTGCGACCAGGTGGTCGGTTGGATTGCAGCAGATAATGCTTCCAGTCGGTTAAGCACCACCCTGTCTTCCACCAAGTCCAGTCTCAGTAGCCAAGAGTCTAGTCAACAGAATCCTCACCCTGATCCTCCTTCCACCCACCATGGAGAGTCTTGGCAAACAAGTGATCGCACACTCAGATATTCTGAGGACCTCTTTTCAGCGCCATTCCTTTTTTTGGGCCTCTCGCCAAGCCCGCTTGAAGAGGGACGTGAGGAGATCTTCTGCCTTGATTCCCAAACTCTTGAGCATCCACAGTCAGAAGAAGATGACGGTGGGGAACGGCAATTAGTGTTTCACGAGGTGGATGATGATGATGAGACACAGTTGCCAATAATTCAACGGCAATTAGTGTCTCAAGACATTGATGATGAAGATAAGACACAGTTGTCAATAAATGAGGTTCGTTAGGTCAACAAGTCAGGAGGATGAGCAGAGTGAGGAAGTGGAAGAGGAGGTGGTGGACGATGAAGTCACTGACCCAACCTGGGAAGGTGGCAAAGTTTTGGAAGATGGTGAAAGGACTACGTAGCAGACCGTGTCAGCGTCCTCAGTGATCCCTTAGTGCCTTACAACTACTGGGTGTCCAAGCTGGACACGTGGCACGAACTGGCGCTCTATGCGTTGGAGGTTCTGGCCTGCCCTGCCGCCAGCGTTTTGTCAGAGCGGGTATTTAGTGCTGCTGGGGGCATAATAACTGATAAGCGCATCCGCCTGTCAACTGAAAATGCTGACAGGTTGACTCTTATCAAAATGAACAAGGCCTGGATTGCCCCTGACTTCTCTACTCCACCAGAGGAAAGCGGCTGAACATAAAGGTACTTTAAATGTGTTATTTATAATGTACTGAATACTTTATTCCCATGCACCCCTTCCACCACAAAAAAGGGTATAAGGTTCAATCTTCCTTTTATCCTCCTCCATCATATTAACATGCTCATTAGGCTGCCCTAGCTCCTAATGTTTTAGAGGGTCAGCTCAGCAGCAGACCCTTGCCCCTAATGTTTTAGATGGTAAGATCAGCAGCATACCCTCGCCCCTAATGTTTTAGAGGGTCACCAACAGACCCTCACCCCTAATGTTTTAGAGGGTCATATCAGCAGCAGGTCCTCGCCCCTAATGTTTTTGAGTGTCACTAGCAGGCCATCAATCATAATTTTTCAAGGCTGTGTATGATGCCCTCCTTTTTGTGTAATAAAGGGTGTATTGGAGGGCCGGTTCCTTGTAATTTTTGGCAGCCCTTTCCCTTAGTGCATAGGCTTTATGTAGGAGTCCCACTACCTGAACAATTGTACCACAATGTGAATGAGGCCCTCCTTTATGTGATATACAGGTTGTATCGGAGTGCCTCTTGCTTGTCATTTTGGCAGCACTTGCACTTTATATACAAGTAAATATACAGGAAAGAATGTTTCCTAACAATTTTTCCCCTAAAATCGATTTTATCTTCGGATTTGTGCGTATTATTGTCAGTCTGTAAAAGTGGCGTACTACTCGGACAACATCATTCCCAGCAGCGACCTGGGAGTCCAAGATGCATCCAGACATCCTCCCCATGCTGTTCCCGAACCATTTCAGTGGTGTTTCCATCAATTTCTGACCTTTTCCTGTGAACCAGACACCCTCCCCGCCTGGTGTAACGCTCGGGTTCTCCCATTGACTTCCATTGTGCTCTATCAACACCATAGGCAAGGCAAAAAAAAAAAACGTACCCATGGCCACAATGCAGTTGCAACATGTGAACACATATAGCTGCAACCCACCTTTCCCAGTCCCCGGGATCCGCTGCCTCCATATCGATCCAGACTATGGGAAAGCTGGGTGACAATCCATGTGAAGCCCCAGCTTTCCCAGACACAAGATGGCTGAACAGAATGGTAATTATCCGACACACCTGCATGTTGTAGATGACGTCTCCGCTGCAGGATATCCTATGTGGGGACATTGGAGCGGAGCCCCCACAGCGGCCGCCTTTCCAGCCCCCAGACCCAGGATTTAAGGTCGCTCGTCTTTGGACTAGATTTGCACAGTTCTGCAGCAGAAAACTAATATATAAAATGTCCTATTAATTCCCATCACGTCCCCAGCACTGGAAGCAGAGAAAATGAGTTGGAGATGGCGCGGCCCCTCGGAGCCACAGGAGAGCCTGTAGAGCCCGGCCTCCAGCACTCACACGGTTAATAGCCATTTATTAAAGCAATGAGACATTGCGGACGATTTGTCTTGTGTTGTTGTGCTGATATTACATTAGTGACCCCTCTCTGCGGAGCAGGTTACATACAGACATTACATGTGGAGGGGATAAAGACAAATATCACAAATGAAGAGTAATGGGAAGGAGGCGGCGGAGGAACGTCCCGGCGAGGGCGACAAATGTTACTGCAAAGACAGGACACCCCAAACATGTGTGTCATCTGAGGGAAGGGAATCTACATGTATGTAAGAGAGAATGGTCTCTACATGTATGTACTGTCTGAGGGAAACGTCTCTACATGTATGTACTGTCTGAGAGAAGGGTCTCTACATGTATGTACTGTCTCAGAGAAGGGTCTCTACATATATGTACTGTCTCAGGGAAGGGTCTTTACATGTATGTACTGTCTGAGAGAAGGGTCTCTACATGTATGTACTGTCTGAGAGAAGGGTCTTTACATGTATGTACTGTCTCAGAGAAGGGTCTCTACATGTATGTACTGTCTGAGAGAAGGGTCTTTACATGTATGTACTGTCTGAGAGAAGGGTCTCTACATGTATGTACTGTCTCAGAGAAGGGTCTCTACATATATGTACTGTCTCAGAGAAGGGTCTCTACATATATGTACTGTCTCAGGGAAGGGTCTTTACATGTATGTACTGTCTCAGAGAAGGGTCTCTACATGTATGTACTGTCTGAGAGAAGGGTCTCTACATGTATGTACTGTCTGAGAGAAGGGTCTTTACATGTATGTACTGTCTCAGAGAAGGGTCTCTACATATATGTACTGTCTCAGGGAAGGGTCTTTACATGTATGTACTGTCTCAGGTGTAATACCCCAGAGTGGCATTACCACCTCTTTTATACCCCCACTATCTTGGTTGGTGCATCATGTGTGATCATATATATATATTTATTGCCATTTCCTGCAATGTGTGTGTATATTTCCTTGTAAACTACTGTTAAAGCGTAATGTGCCTGGTTCACCAGCAGATGGCGGCATCTAAGGCAGAGATAGTCTCCCTGGAGAGGAACCTTCTAGTTCCCTTCCAGCCCTCTCTAGAGAGGGACGAGTTAGTTAGTGTTAGTCAGTCTAGCTTACCCTTCCAAAGAGAAGGTTGTGTGTCGGCCTGCAGGCCCTGCCTGTGAAGTCTACATGGTTGCTTGTCCCCTCCTGGGCTTGCATTGTCTACAGGCCAAGCTAAGTATGCTTGAAGCCAGGAAGGAGTTCCTAGGACTAAAGATAAAGTAAGAGACAGACTACAGCTAAACTAAGTTCCAGCAGAAGATGAAAAGTTCCTATTTAACCCAGCTAGCATAGCAGAGCTAAAAAAAAAGCTACAGCATATTAGAGCTGAAAAAGCTACAGCACAGCAGAGCTGAGATTGTTGCAGAAGTGTTTGCCTGCCAAAGTTAAGCCAATACCTGCTGATGACCAGGAAAACATTTGGAAACTGTTTGGATCATTGTTTATGCCAAGTAAAGTTGTGTTCTACGTTAATACAAAGTCTGGACTCCATTTATTCTACTTATTCATCACCCAAGTTCAACAACCCCCTTTTGCACTTGCTTCGGACTACACCACGTCTGGGATCCAAGGATATTCAGGTAGGAGCATCGTGACACGTGCATACAACACCTTCAGAGAGACTTTAGGCCACTCTACACCACTCTGGCAATCTTATAGCTGGGTACCCACACTACAATCTACAAAGGGGACTCCATGTCCCTGTTGCTTAACTGCAATAGGCGTCACAACTACTTGGGGCAAGGGATACCCCAGACGCCTGGCTATAGGTCGCTGCACAGGGAAGGGTGTCTACATGTATGTGTTATCTGGGAGAAGGGTCTCTAAAAATCAGACCCCGCACATGCATGTCCTGCCCCCCCCAGTGTCAGTGTGTCATTGTCCCCCAAGTGCCAGTGTGTTGCGGTCGTACAGAATAAAGCCGACTACAGAACCCTACACTTTGCATGCAGAGAAATTGTACTGAGCGGTGACTCCACCGGGGGGCGCTCCTGGGAGTCACTTCATCCCATAACATCTTGACATAAATAAACAGGGAGAAGAAAGTAATTGTCTCGGCCCCGAGCTGCGAGTGCTTCCTTCCGTCCTGCAGACCCATTATGTATAATTCATCCCCGCAGCCTGTGAGATGTTTGTAAAGGTGAGCGCGGCGTGTGTGCAGGAATAAGCACGTGCAAATAAACGCCCAGGACCTCTGCTTATTTACCGCAGGGTTTATTGACTCCCGTTTGCCTTCTTAACTGCAAATATCAAAGCGCCGAGGCGTCCTGTCACTTAAACAGTCAAATTAGCTTTAACATGTGGGGCTGGAGTTTACAGAGACAAAGCGTCTTCCGATAATCTGCTTGTATCTAATACGTTCCATTTTTTTAGGTCCGTATGCGGAACCATTAACTTCAATGCATCCGCAGAAAGACGGAAATGACTCTGTGTGCATTCTGTTTCCGTATTTCCACATGTCTGTTCCGCCAAAAAATTTTGAATATCCTATTCTTGTTTTTTTTGCGGACAAAAACAGGCATTGCTACAATGGATCCGCAGAAAAAACTGATGCAATATGGATGTCACACGGAGGTTTTTTTTTTTTTGCGGATCCGTGTTTTGCAGACTGCAAAATACATACGGTTGTGTGCATGAGCCCTTAGACACCATGCACATGGTGAGCACTGGGCCACCTTTCCTCTGCCGAAAAAAACTATTGTGGGGTCTGCCGTCAGGATTCTGTTTGTTTTTTTAGCAGTGTTTTTTATTGCAATGTGGTTTTTGATACGGTTTTTAATCCTGGACATTTCAATGGGAAGTTTGGATGTGGATTTTATGCACAATTAGCACCAGGAGTGGACACATCACTTCTTTTTTCCATGGTGCAAGCAATAATAAAAAAAAGTTGTTTTACCATTAAAATCAATAGAGATGACTTACAACCATTTTTGAGCTCAGTGTGAACATACCCTTATACAGAAGAAGAGATTTTGAAAGTCTCATCTACATTGTGCTGACATTTTTAGCAAGGAAATTGACCTGCCGTGCAGATTTTGAAATCCTCAGAATGCCGGATTTTCGGTGCGGATTTCGCATTTCTGTACCATATCCGCGCCAAAATCCACATGTATTTCTTGCAGATTTTTCATGGATTTGGCCCAGATTTCACCCCAGGTTGACATGTTTGTTAAAAAAAAAATCGCATCTGCGTAGCCGGTACTGTATTATGCTGCGGATTTCCGCATGAAAATCTGCACGGAGCGGCTCAGCCACGCTCTCTCTCCCCAACGGCAAGAGAATTTATGCCGGGCACTGGCTGCAGGCCCCTCTCTGTGCCGGACTCCAACCATGTTATAACGGAAAATAATAAAATCTACAGAACACCGAACTTCAGTAAAAAAAAGTCTGGGTTCGGGTCCGGGTACCCGAACTCGCAAAGTTCAGTATCAACCCTATGAAGGATATCTGGTCCCTCCTCAGTAACCTACCCACTAAAAATGATCTGGAAGCTATTATTTTGAGGGTCGAGTCCAAACAAGAACAGGCCATTGCGGCCGTCAAGACAGACCGGGTTAATATCTCTACTCAACTGACCACCCAGGAGCAAGTCTCTTCTACCTTTTGAGGACTGCAGTTGATTGAGGACTGCAGTTGATTTCTGTAGTCTGCGGGGACTATGGCAGACTACAGAATGGCTACCACTACTTACTAGCCGGTTGGCAGACTATGGCTACCACTACTTACTAGCCGGTTGGCAGACTATGGCTACCACTACTTACTAGCCGCTTGGCAGACTATGGCTACCACTACTTACTAGCCGCTTGGCAGACTATGGCTAACACTACTTACTAGCCGCTTGGCAGACTATGGCTAACACTACTTACTAGCCGGTTGGCAGACTATGGCTACCACTACTTACTAGCCGGTTGGCAGACTATGGCTACCACTACTTACTAGCCGGTTGGCAGACTATGGCTACCACTACTTACTAGCCGGTTGGCAGACTATGGCTACCACTACTTACTAGCCGGTTGGCAGACTATGTGCCCTCGGTGGTACAGTAGTTGATTTTGCTCCCATATATGACCTGACCTCCTCCAGAGGTTTTCTTGTGTTATGTTACATTTGGCCCAGGGGAAGGGAAGCAATTATATTTGCTTTTCCTCTCCCCACGTAGAAACGCGATTCTCGGTCTGGGCACCTCGAGGTTCGCCAAGTGGATTTTTTCCACCGTTTTTGTTATAGATATAATTGTCTTGGTTTTTACTCCTTTTGCTACTTCTTTTTCTCTTATTCTATTTGACTTATAAAGCTAACCTACTGTATGCCTCTCCTCTTAGGTCAACCTTTGTGTGTTGTCCCCCCTAACCTTTTGTTCCCACCTTCCTCTCTCCTTCCCTCCAGCCCCCCCCTTCTCCCCCTTTTTTTTTTTTCTCCTTCTTTTCTTAAAAACTAAAGGAAGGTATATGGAAGAAGATAAAAGAACTAGCTGACTGCCTCAATGAATACTTCTGTTCAGTTTTTACAAAGGAAAATGAAGGAGAAGGACCTCAGTTAGGAAAGAAGACTAATGAATCTTTTGATGCATGTGTCTTTACAGAGGAAGAGGTTCTAAGTCAGCTGTCTAAAATTAATACAAATAAGTCACAGGGGTCTGATGGGATACACCCAAAGCTATTAAAAGAGCGCAGCGGTGAACTAGCAAAACCATTAACAGATTTATTTAACCAATCACTGGCAACAGGAGTCGTCCCAGAAGATTGGAAATTAGCAAATGTTGTGCCCATTCACAAGAAAGGTAGTAGGGAGGAATCGGGCAACTATAGGCCAATAAGCCTGACATCAAAAGTGGGGAAATTAATGGAAACCATACTTAAGGAGAGGATTGTGGAACATCTAAAATCCCATGGATTGAAAGATGAAAAACAGCATGGGTTTACTTCAGGGAGATCATGTCAAACTAATCTTATTGATTTTTTGTGACTAAAATAATAGATGGCGGAGGTGCAGTAGACATCGCTTATCTAGACTTTAGTAAGGCTTTTGATACTGTCCCACATAGAAGGCTTATCAATAAAGTGCAGTCATTGGGCTTGGACTCCCATATTGTTGAATGCATTAGGCAGTGGCAGAGGGACAGACAGAGGGTTGTAGTCAATGGAGTATATTCAGACCAAGGTCTTGTTACCAGTGGGGTACCCCAGGGATCTGTTCTGGGACCCATATTGTTTATTATTATCTTTATCAGAGAAATTGCAGAAGGCCTCAATGGTAAGGTGTGTCTTTTTGCTGATGATACAAAGATTTGTAACAGGGTTGATGTTCCTGGAGGGATACACCAAATGGAAAAGGATTTAGGAAAACTAGAGGAATGGTCAGAACTCTGGCAACTAAAATGTAATGTTGATAAGTGCAAGATAATGCACCTGGGACGTAAAAACCCAAGAGCAGAATATACAATCAGTGATACAGTCCTAACCTCAGTATCTGAGGAAAGGGATTTAGGGGGTCATTATTTCAGAAGACTTAAAGGTAGGCAGACAGTGTCACAGAGCAGCAGGAAAGGCTAGCAGAATGCTTGGGTGTATAGGGAGAGGCATTACCAGTAGAAAGAGGGAGGTGCTCATGCCGCTCTACAGAGCACTAGTGAGACCTCATTTGGAGTATTGTGCGCAGTACTGGAGACCATATCTCCAGAAGGATATTGATACTTTGGAGAGAGTTCAGAGAAGAGCTACTAAACTGGTACATGGATTGCAGGATAAAACTTAGGGCTCTTTCACACCTGCGTTATAGTCTTCCGGCATAGAGTTCCGTCGTCGGGGCTCTATGCCGGAAGAATACTGATCAGGATTATCCCCATGCATTCTGAATGGACAGTCCGTCCTTCAGGATGCATCAGGATGTCTTCCGTTCCGGAACGGAACGTTTTTTGGCCGCAGCAAATAGCGCAGCATGCTGCGCTTTTTGCTCCGGCAAAAAATCCGGAACACTTGTCGCAAGGCCGGATCCGGAATAAATGCCCATTGAAAGGCATTGATCCGGATCCGGCCTTAAGCTAAACGTCGTTTCGGCGCATTGCCGGATGCGACGTTTAGCTTTTTCTCAATGGTTACCATGGCTGCCGGGACGCTAAAGTCCTGGCAGCCATGGTAAAGTGTAGTGGGGAGCGGGGAGCAGCATACTTACCATCCGTGCGGCTCCCGGAGCGCTCCAGAGTGACGTCAGGGCGCCCCAAGCGCATGGATGACGTGATCGCATGGATCACATGATCCATGCGCATGGGGCGCTCTGACGTCATTCTGGAGCGCCCTGGGAGCCGCGCGGACTGTAAGTATACTGCTCCCCCGCTCCCCACTACTACTATGGCAACCAGGACTTTAATAGCGTCCTGGGTGCCATAGTAACACTGAAAGCATTTTGAAGACGGATCCGTCTTCAAATGCTTTCAGTACACTTGCGTTTTTCCGGATCCGGCGTGTAATTCCGGCAAGTGGAGTACACGCCGGATCCAGACAACGCAAGTGTGAAAGAGGCCTTACCAGGAAAGATTAAAGGACCTTAACATGTATAGCTTGGAAGAAAGACGAGACAGAGGGGATATGATAGAAAGTTTTAAATACATAAAGGGAATCAACAAGGTAAAAGAGGAGAGAATATTTAAAAGAAGAAAAACTGCTACAAGAGGACATAGTTTTAAATTAGAGGGGCAAAGGTTTAAAAGTAATATCAGGAAGTATTACTTTACTGAGAGAGTAGTGGATGCATGGAATAGCCTTCCTGCAGAAGTGGTAGCTGCAAATACAGTGGAGGAGTTTAAGCATGCATGGGATAGGCATAAGGCCATCCTTCATATAAGATAGGGCCAGGGGCTATCCCTAGTATTCAGTGTATTGGGCAGACTAGATGGGCCAAATGGTTCTTATCTGCCGACACATTCTATGTTTCTATGTTTTGTAGGTCAAGAATATGTCAACTATTAACTTTGCTTCCATCAACGCCAATGGGTTGAACACACCTGAGAAAAGATCCTCCATTCTCCGGCTCCTATGGAGCAAGAAGGAACAAATTGCATTTATGCAGGAGACGCGCTTCCGCAAGGGGCTCTACCCCTTTTTAGACCACCCAGGTACCTGGACGCTTACCACAGTTGCTATTCAGTTTCGAAGTCGAGGGGAGTAAGCATACTTGTCTCTAGAACCACCCCATGGGAACTGGTAGATGTCCAGACAGATGATAATGGCAGATTTTTGTTTGTAAAAGGTACCACCTAGCCGGGCATCTTTATACCCTTGCCGATGTATACATACGCAACAGAAATCAATTTACGGCCTTAGTGGGAATTCTGCCGAGGGCACACTACTGGTCGGGGGGGGGGATTAAAATTTTGCCATGGACCTACCATTGGTGGATGTCTCCAGAGGAGCCTCTCATTTGGCCTACTCTTATCTCCATCGCATCAAACGTCTCCTTCAGTCCCACCAGTTGGTTGACGTGTGGAGGGCGGTTAATCCAGATGTTTGAGATTATACCTATTATTCTCCAGCAAGGGATGTGTACTTTTGGCTAGCTTATTTCCTTATACGGCACTCATACGGAAACGGAAAGCACACAAAGTTTTTTTTTTTATGAGGACCCATTGAAATGAATGGTTCCAAATACGGTCCACAAAAAAACCCGGAACACACACGGAAAGAAAATACATTCATGTGCATGAGCCCTTAGGCAGAGCGGCCTCGTCGCATCCCTGCAAAGTGCAGGCCCGGGTGGCAGACTTCATTGAAGAGCAGCTCCAGAAATCTCGGCATTTCTGATGTTTTGATCATTTAAATGCAGACATTTTTTTCCACCGTCGTATTTTAAATATTTATGAATTTATCACATAATAAGAAAGAGCCAAGAAATGTGTGAGAACAGAAGATAATGAGGAGGTGCCGGGCGCGGGCGCACACTCCTATCTCCTAATGTTTACAATTAACTTAGATCGGCTTTTTCTTATATTTTATTCAAATCCCTGAGTCCTGACGGGGCTCGGAGCAAACTGCGGAGCAGATGACTGGAGGGAAATATAGAAGAAGACCAGGGAAGACCGAGACCTCCTGAGCAGATCCTTCACACGGCGTGAAAATCAAGGAGAGCAAATGAAATTTCATGGAATTAAGACGGGTTTCTGCTCATTTCTTACAATCCTCCTGTTCTCACTGCTGATACATATTCTTCAAGACGCATTTCCAAGTAATATCAGCAGCGTTAGAATGAAAAGCCCCTCACAATATCAGTCATTGCAAACTAGGGAGACCCCGGCTGTGCGACAGGAGAACACCATCTACTGGTCTCTGCTTTATGGGAAATGTCTGGACGCCTCAGTAACAGAAAACTATATGTAATCAACAAACTAAGTTCTGTATAGACACTAAACATGGGGGATTTCAGCTGATAACCAGCAGAATAGTGAGTGCAGCTCTGGAGTATAACACAGGATGTAACGGAGGATCAGTACAGGATAAGTAATGTATGTACACAGTGACTCCACCAGCAGAATAGTGAGTGCAGCTCTGGAGTATAATACAGGATGTAACTCAGGATCAGTACAGGATAAGTAATGTAATGTATGTACACAGTGACTGCACCAGCAGAATAGTGAGTGCAGCTCTGGAGTATAATACAGGATGTAACTCAGGATCAGTACAGGATAAGTAATGTATGTACACAGTGACTGCACCAGCAGAATAGTGAGTGCAGCTCTGGAGTATAATACAGTATGTAACTCAGGATCAGTACAGGATAAGTAATGTATGTACACAGTGACTGCACCAGCAGAATAGTGAGTGCAGCTCTGGAGTATAATAAAGGATGATACTAAGGACTAACAACTTAAGGATTGTTAGTGATATTTAATGATGATGTATAGAAGCAGTAATTGCATAAAGACCTTTGCTGATTTACTAATCCATCAGCCATTTGTGAGTAGTAGGGTGGTCTCCTTGCGGATGGGTATAACACAATGCATTAATATAAGGGGCAGCTAGTGGGTGCTGTAATGTTACGATCTGTCATTTGGGTGAAGTTTTCCCCCCATTCACCATTATTGTGGATAAAATATCACAATGCACCCGGGATACAGGACTACCCCCCTTGTACTAAGCCCCAGCTCCGGTCCGGCTGTGCAGAGCATTGCCCCTTGCATCTCTGCGGACATGACTGGCCGCACGTCCTGCATCACAGCGTCCATTCCACATGATTTAGCCACAGGTGATGGACAGAGATGCTTGCTGATCATTTCTCATCTTCTCTTGCTCGAGGTGGGAGATTAAACCTCTTATAGGGGCCGTGCCCCCAATCTGACCCTGCGCAAGTTGCAACTCAACCTGTTTTGATGGCATTTGGACTTTTAATTAAACCCTGCGGTGGCAGCTCCCGGCGTCCATGCCACCGAGCAGCCGGGGCTGGTTTACATTGCAATTATTTGTAGAGATCTTATCGGGGACGACGTCTTCAGGTGGTCTCTTCCCTCTCTCGGGGGGGGAGGGGACGGTTGTGGCTGACGGACACAATAACACACCCGCAACTTAACGCTCAGCGAATCTCAAACCTGACAATTTTCATTAAAACAAAAATGTACATTTTATCGACAAACACATTAGCAGCAATTTTCTACGAGAAATGAAGCTTTTTAGCGGCAGGTGGTCAGCGGCGGCTCACGGAGGGGGGCCAGGGCTATGATTGTGATGATTGCGCTTCATGCATTGGCTGTCCGCAAATTACACAAAGAAGCTCCGTTCACCCACATCATCGAGCGGGCACCAGAAAATGAACGACTATTATGGCTTGGGTGCTCTTTATGAAAGTAAGAGTTGGAATTTTTCATCGTTTTCGAGATCTCTGCCAGCTGTCAGTGAATGAGAACCTTATTGTATTGGACAGGTATGGCCTCCCCCTGCTCCTCAGGGACATAGCTATGGGAGGTGCAGAGATGGTGGTCGATACATATGTAGCAGAGCTAACAATCACAGTTATAACACGATGTGATAATTCACCAAGTGTGACTGTTAGCTCTGCTACATCTGTACGTGGCACATGATAAGTGGGGGGCACTGATTTTGCATTGGGGCCCCACAGCCTCCAGCTACGTCTCTGCTATATGAACATGATAGCGTCTCTTGTCTATCTACATTGCGCCCGCTGGCTGTATATGGCCGCTGCGGCCTCTTGCCCTTCCGTTGGGTGACTTTCTAGAGATGCCCTCTGCTCTGGTGCTCCGCCATCTCCGGTCACTGCCGATAACCGAGTAAAACAGCGACCTTTACTCTACGGAATTCTCAGTGGCGGAAAGGGCTTAAAAAGAAGTCGCCATGGTAACCCATCTCCCGGGCCGGAGGCTGCGATGGATGATGTTCTAGTGTGTTCCCTGCATTGTGTGCAGTCAGCGGAGCAGAGGTCCCCGGAGCTGAAAATGGAAAGCACAGAGGCCGAGCCGAGGGGGGGACAGGACCAAGGGCCAGGCAGATGGCAGGACAAAAAACTGCAAGGAACCCGGAACTGCAGAGACCAACCAGGGCATAAACAGGACTGGTCCAGGCTGGAGAAGTCTCATTATTATATATCACCCATCAGCCATAACAGTAACATAACCAGGAGAAGTGAAGAACATAGATTGTCTAGTGACAATGGAATGCAAAGAATTAGGCTCTGCGCAGACACTGAACAGGGAAGGGGTGAAGAGAGATTTCAACTTCCAAGCTACATAATTGTGAGTGCAGCTCTGGAGTATAATACAGGATGTAACTCAGGATCTGTACATGTGTGTAATGTATGTATACAGTGACTGCACCAGCAGAATAGTGAGTGCAGCGCTGAAGTATAATACAGGATGTAACTCAGGATCAGTACAGGATAAGTAATGTAATATATGTACACAGTGACTGCACCAGAAGAATAGTGAGTGCAGCTCTGGAGTATAATACAGGATGTAACTCAGGATCAGTACAGGATAAGTAATGTAATGTGTGTGCACAGTGACTGCACCAGCAGAATAGTGAGTGCAGCTCTGGAGTGTAATACAGGATGTAACTCAGGATCAGTGCAGGATAAGTAATGTAATGTATGTACACAGTGACTCCACCAGCAGAATAGTGAGTGCAGCTCTGGAGTATAATACAGGATGTAACTCAGGATCAGTACAGGAAAAGTAATGTATGTACATGTGACTGCACCAGCAGAATAGTGAGTACAGCTCTGGAGTATAATACAGGATGTAACTAAATGATTTTCCTATTTCATGACGTAAAGTCATAGTTTTATTAAAGACATGGAGGCGAGTATTGCTATCTCCTTCTTTACTGTCCACCAATAGCAGCAAAGAGAAAAAATTTACATACAGGAAATAACCAATGTCCCTCCCCTCTGGCCCCTATAATAGGCCGCTCTTCCTCTGGGACTTCCTCTTTCTTTGATCCTGGTGCCCACATCACGAACACCTCAACGAAACTCCGCACTGTAACTGGAACGAATAAGCCCAACGCCAACGAAGTGTATCCAACTAGCCAACTTGGCCAAACTGTGGTAGAGACCTCAACCGAAAGCACGGCATCCTAGAATGGATAGACCTTCAACCTGAAAAAGAGAACAGACCATAGGTCCAGGTGAAACAAAACACGTGACGACCAATCACGTCCGGAATCCCTCTACTGAAAACGACACATTAGGGATTAAAGGACTGAAAACAACATAAATCTTAAAAATAACCATAAAGAACGATAAATCACAACAAAAATGACAATGATAATAACAATCTTAAACATATCTATAACACAATAAGGCAAATAATAAATACCCCTGTAACAAAATACCCGTGAGGAGACCCAAGGGCGGGAACAGGGCGGGCAATACTCGCCTCCGTGTCTTTAATAAAACTATGACTTTACGTCATGAAATAGGAAAATCATTTAGTTTTACAGCAAGACACGGAGGCTCATATTGCAAGTTCAAAGCCGATCTATAATAGAAGCAAACAAATTAGCCTGAGGACGGAAATAAAATTCTCTGAACGTGGTAATATTAGACCAATCAGCCAAACGCATCACGTCCTCCAATCTGGCTCCTGAAACCGCAAAGGAGGGCAGTGAAGACAGAAGTGTCAATACCCGCTAGCGACATGACCCACTTAAGCCAACGCGCCAACGTTTGACTAGACACCCCGATCCAAACGGATGTCGGATAGAAAGGAACAACTGAGATGTGTCGGGAGATCGATGGGCTCTAGTCCTGGATTCGTACTCCCAAAGGCAAGCCACAGGACACAAAATTGGAGAAAAAGTGAAACCGGGATAGGAGACAAACCGGATGCTAGTCCTGGTGCGACGCGAAATGTTAAAAGTAACCCCAACCGGGGTGAAAGAACGAGCGTCAAAATCAAGGGCCCGAACAACCGAGACGCTCATGCAAGAAATAAGACAAAACAATGCTAACAATTTAGCGGACAATTGCCTAAGAGAAAGGGCAGAATTCCCTGGCCAAGAAGATAAAAAAAGGAAAGGACCAGGGAGACGTCCCATCTAGTGGAAAAACGAGGTCGAGGAGGGCGTGCCAACCGAGACCCACGCAACAGACGAGAGACCGAAGGACGTTGACCTGCAGGAACACCCTCGTAACCTAAATGGGTAGACGAAATAGCGGACCTGAAAAGGTTAATGGTCCGATACGCCTTACCCGCCTCAAACAGTGATGTGAGAAACTGCAACAGGTGAGCTACAGGTGCCGAAACGGGATCCAAGACCCGTCCCACGCACCAGTTAGCCCAAGTTCTCCAGGCAGCCCGGTAAGACTTTCTGGTGCCGGGAGCCCATGCGCTGTCCAGTAACTGTCGAGGTGCTTCCGAAATGCCATCGACATCTCCAGGTGTCCAGAAATCCGGCACGCCAGCAGCCGTAGGGATCCGTCGAGAAGTGGGTCGTGCAGACCCAGAGGGTTGCGCAGGAGATCCGGATGGGTCGGGAGAAAGAGAGCTATCTCCACAAGGATCCTCAGCAACGAAGGGAACCAGACCTGAGACCCCCAGAACGGAACCACCAACACCAGGTCCGCCAGATGCCGTTGAACCTGAAGGAGCGTCCTCAGAGCCATGGAAAAGGGAGGAAAAGCATAAGGCGGGATACCGACCAATCCTGGAGAAACGCATCCACCACCACTGCTTCCGGATCTGCAAGCCAGCTGAAAACCGGGTGAGTGGCCTGTTGAGCCGAGGGGCAAAGAGATCGACAGCCATCGGTCCCCACCTGTCCGAAATTGCTGAGAACACCTCCGGGTCCAGCTGCCAATCGCTGCCGTCCGACAGGTAGTGCGAGTTCCAATCCGCACGAACGTTGCTCAGCCCCGGTAAGTATTCCGCCTGCACCATGATGTCCCTGGACAGGCAAAACGACCAAAATTCCTTGGCCAACCGAGCCAAGGTAACCGAGTGAGTACCTCCCAATCGGTTGACATACCGGACCGCCGAGACATTGTCCATCCGCAGCCTGATGTACGCGTTGGCGATCCCGATGGAGAAGTTTCTCACTGCAAACAAGCCGGCTAGGAGTTCCAAAGCATTGATGTGGAGGAGGGATTCCTCCTCTGACCAGGCTCCCCCCGTGGAAGCTCCATTGCAATGGGCGCCCCAGCCCTGGAAACTCGCATCTGACTTGATGGTCAGTTCCGGCAGAAATTCGAAGATTGCTCTGCCGTTCCAAGCCTCCAGATTGGCAATCCACCAGCCCAACTCCTCTCGGGCTTCCGAGTCCAGAACCACCGCGTCCGCAAAGGAGGCACCGGTCCGAAGATGGGCGATCTTCAATCGCTGGAGAGCACGGTAGTGCAACGGAGCCGGAAACACTGCCTGGATCGATGAAGCTAACAGCCCAAAGATGCGAGCCAGGAGACGTAATGAGAGGAGGGGAATGGTGAAGGCATGTTTCAACCCCTTGCGAATCATACGCAATTTCTTCATCGGAAGACTGAGGGACTCCGAAAGCGAATCCACCGTGAAGCCCAAGAACTCCATCCGCTGAGATGGGATGAGGCATGACTTCTCCTTGATGAGGAGGAAACTGAGATCTGACAGCAGGTCCGCTGTCCATTGTAGATGTTCCAGCAATCCCACACTGGACTCGTGCATCAGGAGGATGTCGTCCAGGTAAATGATGAGACGTACGCCCGAGTCCTCAACCATGACACGACTGGTCGTAGCAGCTTGGTGAAACACCAAGGAGCTGAAGACAGCCCGAATGGGAGACAGGTGAACCTCCAGATCTCTCCTCTCCACCAGAACCGGAGCAGATCCCTGGAACAAGTGGCCACTGGGACCACCAGATAAGCATCTTTTAGATCCCGCTTTACCATCCAGTCCCCAGGAACTAACAGGTCCCGAAGGAGGTGGATCCCCTCCATCTTGAAATGACGGTAGCGTACCACCGTATTCAGAGCGCGAAAGTTGATGACCGGTCTCATCTGACCCCCATTTTCCTGGACGAGGAAAATATTGCTGATCACACCCCACTCCGAAGGAGGGGCAAATTCCATCGCCTGTTTTTGCCTGAGAGAGCATAGCTCCGCATCCACCAGAGAGCAATCTGGACGTGATAGCGGAAAGGGCGGGGGCAAGGAACCAGGTCTGGCGACCCCGTGAGTTCTATGTGAAAGCCCCTGACCGTGGTAAATACCCATGGATCTGAGGTGATGAGACTCCAAACATGAGAAAAAAGTTGGAGTCTGCCCCCTACACAAGGTACCATAGAATCCCCCATTTGGGGAAGACTTACCCAAGGGTCTGCGATAGCTGGGGTTGCCCTCGCGCCACGGGCCTGAAAGTTTGCACGGCCGGACAGGCGGCATCTACTACTGCCGACCCGATGAGAGACCCGTCCGTGGAATACCCTGCGCAGGTAAAGGTACCCACGAATCGGCCCATATCCTCAATAAAGGAGTCGCCGAAAAGGAGGCCCTGGGCGTCCTTACCCGCCTCTGTAAGTGCCAAATTTGCCCATTTGGGGTCTATTTTAAACAAGATGGCCTTGCGCCTCTCAATTGCCAAGGAAGTACTGGCGTTACCGGCAATACAGATTGCCCTTTTGGTCCAGCCCCATAATTCTTCGGGGTCTAAAGAAGAGCCCTCATTTCTAGCCGATTCGGCTAATTCAAAAATCTTGGCTAGCGGGCCAAAGATATCTAGAACCTTATCCTGGCAGCTGCGTAGCGCTGGATCCAGGTCCTTTTTTGGGTTCCAGACAGTCTTGGCCAGGAATTGTGACATTTTGGGATCTACAAAAGGGGTGTCACATAGTTTGTTAGGGACTATCAGTCTGGGACACTCGGCCCTAAGTTTGTTCCGTGATTCACGGCTCAGAGGGTGACGCACCCAGTGCTCTAAATAAGCCCCCACGTGGTCGGTGGGAAGCCATTCCGCCGATCGAGGGTGGTGCAAGGACTCAGGGTCGAACATTGGTTCGCCTGCAGAATCCAGCGGAGCCTCTGATCTGTTAAGATTAGATGAGGACGCTACGTCCTCGGCAGCGGAGGCCGCAGTAGCGGATACTGAGGGGCCCTGAACTGGGGGAGCAAAATCCTCCTCTGACACATAGTCAAAATCCGCAATAGCCCCCTCGTCTGATGCTCTATCCGAGTCAGACATATCAGGTGATTGTGCTCTAGCGCACTTCCATGTTCGCGCCCGTTCTGCCTGGCGTGAAGAGGCCCTTTTTCGTGAACTATGCACGATCTCTTGGGTGGCAGGATGCGCACCAGTCAAAGTCTCCTGTGGCACAGGAGGTTCATTAAAGGTAGGCTGCGATGTAACAATGGGGTCTTGCAAGGACATTCTGGCAGGCTGGGCAGATAGTGCCTGGGTAATGCTATGCGACAATATAGTCGACATGGAGCCCGTGGCTGCCATGATGGCATCAGACACAGAGCGCTGCAGGGCAAGCGCCTGTGCGACCACCTCATTGCTGTTCTGACCCTCAGGGGAGGAGGGGAGAACATATGTGTGAGGATTAGGCAGAGGGATAGACATGATACCCCAAATATAACCGGGCAATAGAAGGAACACAGGGGCTAGCACAAAATGCACCTGACAAATCGCAGAGTAAATAGCCTAAACTACGCAGTAGGAGCGCCTGAGCAGCCGACCGGAGCAGAGCGCAGGCGCCGGAATGACACACAGTGGCCGGAAGCGCAGAGGGAACCGGACGCCAAACAAAAAGCCCGCGAATCGCGGTACAAGCGACACCAAAATGGCCAGCGAGATCTGGCGAGATCTCGCGGCCGGCAGAGCTACTGAAGGCGCTCACAGGAATGGCGCCGCAGAAGCGAGGGGAAGAGGCCTCGTCCCCGAACGCTGGGGAAGCGCAGAGACCGAGCAGGTAAAGCGGAGGTAACACCGCAATGAGCAGTCTCCCCCCCCCCCCCCCCCCCCCCCCGCCGCGAATCGGGAACAACGCAGCAGAAAGTAATATGGGACGCAGGGAAGCGCTATATAGAAATACTAAACTAAACTCAAAGGGGAATAGAACAACCTGTAAAGACAATAAGAGGGCAGAAGCCCCCAAGGGAGCGCTGCTAGTAAGGGTTAGTCACCCTAGGTTGGAGCAGCGCACAGGATAAACATAAACACAAAACCATATAGAACACACAAAAGAATCTATAGGTGTACTCAGTGGCGACTCTAGGAACAATATATAGGGGGGGCACAAAGATACCACAGTCAAAAATGGGGGGGCACAAACAAAATAAGTATATATCAATAAGATTACAAAATACGAGAGAATTGCGATATGCAGGGATACAGTTATAATAAAGCAATTTACTTACAAAAGAAGCTATTCAGTCGTCTGCAGTGCCGTCCTCTGCTTGCTTCCACGGATTCTTTCCCCTTCTTTCTGTCTCTCGTCAGTGCACAGGCGCACTGTTATGGTGGATCTGTGGAAGACACACTGTTATGGGGGCATCTGTGGATGACACATTATGCCTCTCATTAGCCCTCATTATGCCTCTCATATCAGCCCCCATATCAGCCCTTATGCCTCATTAGCCCCCATATCAGCCCTTATGCCTCATTAGCCCCCATATCAGCCCTTATGCCTCATTAGCCCCCATATCAGCCCTTATGCCTCATTAGCCCCCATTATGCCTCTTATTAGCCCCATTATGCCTCTTATTAGCCCCATATGCCTCCTATTAGCCCCCATATGCCTCCAATTAGCCCCCATATGCCTCCAATTAGCCCCATATGCCTCCAATTAACCCCCATATGCCTCCTATTAGCCCCCATATGCCTCCAATTAGCCCCCATATGCCTCCAATTAGCCCCCATATGCCTCCAATTAGCCCCCATATGCCTCCAATTAGCCCCCATATGCCTCCAATTAGCCCCCATATGCCTCCAATTAGCCCCCATATGCCTCCAATTAGCCCCCATATGCCTCCTATTAGCCCCATATGCCTCCAATTAGCCCCCATATGCCTCCTATTAGCCCCATATGCCTCCTATTAGCCCCATATGCCTCCTATTAGCCCCCATATGCCTCCTATTAGCCCCATATACCTCCTATTAGCCCCATATGCCTCCTATTAGCCCCATATGCCTCCTATTAGCCCCCATTTGCCTCCAATTATCCCCCATTTGCCTCCAATTAACCCCCATATGCCTCCTATTAGCCCCTATATGCCTCCAATTAGCCCCATATGCCTCCAATTAGCCCCCATATGCCTCCAATTAGCCCCCATATGCCTCCTATTAGCCCCCATATGCCTCCAATTAGCCCCCATATGCCTCCAATTAACCCCCATATGCCTCCTATTAGCCCCCATATGCCTCCAATTAGCCCCCATATGCCTCCTATTAGCCCCCATATGCCTCCAATTAGCCCCCATATGCCTCCAATTAGCCCCATATGCCTCCAATTAACCCCCATATGCCTCCTATTAGCCCCCATATGCCTCCAATTAGCCCCCATATGCCTCCAATTAGCCCCATATGCCTCCAATTAGCCCCCATATGCCTCCTATTAGCCCCCATATGCCTCCTATTAGCCCCCATATGCCTCCTATTAGCCCCCATATGCCTCATATTAGCCCCCATATGCCTCCTATTAGCCCCCATATGCCTCATATTAGCCTCATATGCCTCCTATTAGCCCCCATATGCCTCCTATTAGCCCCCATATGCCTCATATTAGCCCCATATGCCTCCTATTAGCCCCATATGCCTCCTATTAGCCCCATATGCCTCCTATTAGCCCCCATATGCCTCCAATTAGCCCCATATGCCTCCAATTAGCCCCCATATGCCTCCAATTAGCCCCCATATGCCTCCTATTAGCCCCCATATGCCTCCTATTAGCCCCCATATGCCTCCTATTAGCCCCATTATGCCTCATATTAGCCCCCATATGCCTCCTATTAGCCCCATATGCCTCCTATTAGCCCCATATGCCTCCTATTAGCCCCATATGCCTCCTATTAGCCCCATATGCCTCCTATTAGCCCCATATGCCTCCTATTAGCCCCAAATATGCCTCCAATTAGCCCCAAATATGCCTCCAATTATCCCCCAAATATGCCACCAATTAGCCCCCATATGCCTCCAAATGCCCCCATATGCCTCCAATTAGCCCCCAAATATGCCTCCAATTAGCCCCCATATGCCTCCAAATGCCCCATATGCCTCCAATTAGCCCCCATAATGCCCCCAGCAGCCACATTTTCTATAAAATAAAAAATAAAAACACTTACCTCTCCTGCTCCTGGACGGACGCCGCCTGCCATTTTCTCCTCAGTCGACTGTGCTCTAAACTGGCGCGCACAGCGTGAGGTCACAGAGCGACCTTACGCTGTGCGCAGCCCTGCACAGCCGACAGCCGACAGCCGAGGACCAGGAAGTGGTGAGTACAGAGCGTTCACCACTTCCTGGTCCTTCGGTACTAATGAGCGCTTCCATAATGGAGGCGCTCATTAGTATTCACTCTGGGGAATCAGCGGGGGGGCACCCGGGGGGGCAAGGGACAACATAGGGGGGGCAATTGCCCCCCCTCGCCCCCCTCTAGCGACGCCACTAGGTGTACTTAGCTGTTGGCAGCAGCAAAGAAAGAGGAAGTCCCAGAGGAAGAGCGGCCTATTATAGGGGCCAGAGGGGAGGGACATTGGTTGTTTCCTGTATGTAAATTTTTTCTCTTTGCTGCTATTGGTGGACAGTAAAGAAGGAGATAGCAATACGAAGCCTCCGTGTCTTGCTGTAAAACTCAGGATCGGTACAGGATAAGTAATGTAATGTCTGTACACAGTGACTCCACCAGCAGAATAGTGAGTGCAGCTCTGAAGTATAATACAGGATGTAACTCAGGATCAGTACAGGATAAGTAATGTATGTATACAGTGACTCCACCAGCAGAATAGTGAGTACAGCTCTGGAGTATAATACAGGATGTAACTCAGGATTAGTACAGGATAAGTAATGTAATGTATGTACACAGTGACCCCACCAGCAGAATAGTGAGTACAGCTCTGGAGTATAATACAGGATGTAACTCAGGATTAGTACAGGATAAAGTAATGTATGTACACAGTGACTGCACCAGCAGAATAGTGAGTGCAGCTCTAGGGTATAGTACAGGATGTAACTGGATCAGTACAGGATAAGTGATTATCAGTATTACAATTGCATAACTCGATATTTTATATAAATTATATTTTATCTGATGTTCAGAGATGGACATGAGCTTCACCATCTGACACAGTTCTTCCCCCTGGGTTTGTTCTGTGAGGTTTTTCCTGAAAAATTAGATTTTTGCTGGCTTTACAATTTCACTTAAGTTCCTTGCAGAAGATAAACCTGTAATATTCATGCCATCAAATGCACATATTTTGCAGATAATCATTTCTGAAACAATCAAGTTTGACGCCTTCAGTGCAAATCTAAAGGGGAAGATGCGATCTCATTCTGTGTCAGCAATGTCACTATTCTTCATTCAATTTGTTAAAGCACCGGTGGTATGCTCCATTTAATTTGCTAAAGTGATGTTACTACGCTTCATTGAGTACGCTGGTGCAAAAGTGACATCAAATTGTTAATGTGACATTGTGGCACTACATTCCATTTATTAATGCGATGCAGAGCCGCTCTCTGGGAGAAGACTGTACGGGGGGCTGGAGGGGAAGACCTGCCGCTGGAGCCCAGCGTCACCCTGCAGCTTTACCACCCAGCCACAGGGCAGGCAGGATAGCCGAGTCCATGGGCGAGCAGAACTTCTCACCTCATTGGATTTATCTAAACCCTTCTTATCAATGAAAATGAAGACACTTGTATTCTGGCCTCCAGGGTTATCTCCAGGATAGCCTTGGACACATACACAGTAAACCTCTCTACAATTTATAAAATATATGGCGCATTTTAAACCATCCTCTTCCTGCCAAGCCACACCCATTTCCTTTAAGCCACACCCCTTGTCTGCTGTTGAGTGGCAAAAAAGTGTGTAAAACACACAATAAATGTAGTGCAGGGTATGGACGCTAGTTTTTTGGTACAAAATGAACCAGAATTGCAGAGCTTTTAGCTTCATAAATCACCCCCCCACATAGGGCTCATGCACACGACCGCGGTTTATGTCTGCATCCGTTCTGCATTTTCTGCGGGTCAGATTCAGACCCATTGTCTTTAATGGGGCCGCAAAAGATGCGGTGCTGTCTGCATCCGTATGTCCGTTCCTCGGCCAAAGAAAAAAATAGAACATGTTCTATTCTTGTCCGTTTTACGGACAAGGATAGGGCAGTTCAATAGAGGGCAGGACATTCTGTTCTGCAAAATGCGGAATGCACACGGACGGCATTCGTGTTTTGCAGATCCGCAATTTGCGGACTGTAAAAACGGCCACGGCCATGTGCATGAGCCCATACTTTGTAGTTCTAATGTCGTGCATGCACACGGAGGTATTTTCTTTCATTGTCCGTTCAGGTTTATTTGCGGACCATATGCGGAACCATTCATTTCAATGGGTCCGCCCCCCCAAAAAAACCTGAAGTTACTCCATGTGCATTCCGTTTCCATATGCCCATTCTGCAAAAAAGTGTCCTGTTATTGTCCGCATTACAGACAAGGATAGTACTGTTTTATTAGGGGCCGGCTGTTCTGTTCCGCAAAATACCGAATGTGCACTGATGTCATCTATATTTTTTGCTTATCCGTTTTTTGCGGACAGCAAAATACATATAGTCGTGTGCATGAACCCCTTAGTTACTTTGTATCTTATACTCCAGTCACACGCAGAGCTGCATTCAAAATTCTACCAGTTTAATGTTAAAGGGATTTTCCAAGTGTTTATTACTGATGATCTATATGTTTGGTGGGGGTCGGATGATCAGCTGCTTGAAGAGGCCGCAGTGCTCTGGTGAGTGGAGTGGCCTCCTGGTAGCTAATGAAGAACAGCGCCATCCATTAGATAGTGGCTATCCTTGGTATTGCAGCCCAGAGAGCTGAACCTCCACCGATCAAATACTGATCACCTATCCTGAGGATAGGTCGTCAGTATTAAATACTAAATTAACCCCTTTAACTTACAGGCTGCAAGAGCCCAATTCTGACTTGCTACCTCTAGCGGCTACTTTCACACTTGCGGCAGGACGGATCCGACAGGCTGTTCACCCTGTCGGATCCGTCCTGCGGCTATTTCGCTGTGCCGCCGGACCGCCGCTCCGCCGCTCCGTCCCCATTGACTATAATAAGGACGGGGGCGGAGCTCCGGCGCAGCACGGCGGTGCATTGTGAAAGGCCGCCGGACTAAAATTACTGCATGTCAGGCTTTTTAGTCCGGCGGCTTTCGCCGTGCACCACCGTGCTGCGCCGGAGCTCCGCCCCCGTGCCCATTATAGTCAATGGGGACGGAGCGGCGGTCCGGCGGTCCGGCGGCACGGCGAAATAGCCGCAGGACGGATCCGACATGGTGAACAGCCTGTCGGATCCGTCCTGCCGCAAGTGTGAAAGTACCCAGCGGCTGTACCTACATTACCATGTTATCCTCTTTTTGAGAAGTGTGTCACTGCAGTCTAAGCATTTGCAGGAAGCCAGCAGAATTGTGAATTCAGCTCTGGATGCTGCTGGAGTATATGACATGATGCAACTTTTTTTTGTTGTTGCAGATATTCAGGATGAGGATGTTATTGTGGTCAGAATCCAACCTATGACCCTAAAAATACAAGATGGTAACACTGTCTCTTTGTTTTGTTTTTCAACCTATCAAAAATTTACATTTGTCTTGTGAGATCTCATGAAAAGACCAGCATAGCTCAGGAAAAAAAATCCCTGAAGCAATCTAAGAACAAGGAATATGACAAGGCTGAGAGATAAAAGACCAGACCCCTCAGTGGAAGGAAACTTCTCGGCGAATGTGAATCAGTTTTGCAGCGAAATCTGCACCCAGCGCGACGTTGGAGGGACAGAATCTTGACAGGATGCAAATAACAAGTGTTGTGTACTACTTAGCACCCAGGACTAATTAACGTAATAATAGCGGAACAGATGTTGACGAAAAATCCACAAACTGCAAATCCGAATACTTAGTGTCAGGGATGACAGGTAGGCAAAAGAACAAACAAGATACAATGTATCAACCGATACAGGCGGAAAGAAAAACAAGGAGATTCTGCATCACAACGTTCCCACAGCTTCACCCACGGGGCAATGTTCCCACTGACAAAAGCCAGAGGCGCCTCCTCGGTGGACATGCATGCTCCGAATACTGCTTAAAGGGTATGCACACTTTTGCAACCAAAATTCTTTATTGCTTCCATGCATCTATAATACAAAAACAAAGCAAGTTTGCAAATAGTCTGGATCAGGGTCCATTCACACATCCGTATGTGTTTTGCGGATCCACGCATCCGCGGATCCGCAAAACACGGACACCAGCAATGTGCGTTCCGCATTTTAAGGACCGCACATCGCCGGCACTATAATAGAAAATTCCTAATCTTGGCGGACAAGAATAGGACATGTTCTATTTTTTTCGGGAACGGAATTGCAGACCCGGAAGTACGGGTCAGCATTTCCGGATCCGGACAGCACATCGTGTGGCCCCATAGAAAGGAGTTTTACCGGGAGTAAAATTTTGATGATCTAACCTCAGGATAGGTCGTTAAACAGATCAGTTGGACTGGATCATATCAAGCATAGCCATTATGCAATGTACGGCACGGCGCTTGGTATTCCGTGAGGGGGCCGCCTTGTATGTCCAAGCAGCGGGGGTAGTCGAATCCCCACTGATCTGATAGGGATCAGCTATCCTGAGCATACGTCACCAATATTGCATCACTTTAAAAAGCCTCCATTGTTTGGTGTTTATTATTTTGATGAAAACCTGTGTCTCCATGGTTACAGACTACAAACAGTTCCTCTGTAGTCTGATCCTGCAGTCATGGGTTACACTTCTTTCTGGCAGAGTTCTTGCCACCAAGAAAGTGAGGAGGATACTTTTTTGCCTTGGAAAGGCTTCATATACTGTAGCAGGGCATTGCAGGGTAAGCAACAGACCTTATCTAAAATAATTTTTGGCCTAGCTCATAATGCAATTCCCTGATATAATATTTATAGTGGATTTAAAGGGGATTAAATTTTGGCAGAACCTGCTGGTTTGTATGGGGGCCTCCTGCCTCTCTCCTAATGGCAGATGTCAGGAGAAATAAGGATCGGCTAGTTGGATTTCACCCCTCTCCCATAGTGGACATATGTATGATGGGGGAGGGGGGTAAAGCTTCAACCTGTCGACACAAAAGGCAAGATTGGCAAGGGTTTTGTTTGCATTGCTTTACGTTAAGGACTCCATTCCCACGTTTCTGCTGCAGCCAAGGAAGAAAATTGGCTAAAAAAGAAAAATCAAGACAGTGTGAGGGTCTCAGGTCTGGCAAACAGATGCCCACTGTTTTGCTGCAGCCAAGAAGATAAGCCAGCAGAGGAGAGGGTGAAAAGAAATAGTCATTCACAAGAACCAAGACTCTGAGATAAATAGGAAGGGCGAGAAGAATACAAAAAGTCTCCCAAAGCCAAGTACATTGTGGTCCAGGGCAGCCATTAATTACATATAATCAGACGGGCTGGATGGTCGTGCACCACTCTACTCTCCGGCGGAACAAAAGATAAAACCAGTAAAGCCTTTGTTTGCTCTTTCTTTGCTGGTTGCAGAGTGTTTACTACAGCAGCGCTGCTCCGGTAGAGTAAATGCTGCTCAATTAGCAGGACTCTGGGCTCCAAAATGTCTAAAAAATAAAATAAAATTGGCCAGCTATTCCTTAAGAAAATAAATAAATACAATGCAACTGGACTCTGCAAACCAAATACAGTACAAAAAGGTATTCTAATGCTATGCTTATTAAAGGATAACTGTCATTTTTTTTTTTATTTGCTAGTATATTAGAGCTAGACATGTATACCTGAGTTAGTCTGTCAATGATTGTCAAAAGGTCTGTAATTACCTTATAATAACAGCTTTCATTATTGTCCCCTGTCCCTTTTCACTGCTCCCTTAAAAGACTGTTGCTAGGGCTTGTCTGTCTTCCTTTTAGTATAAACAGAAGACGGAGGGGCGTCCTCTACACTGCATGCCTGCATTAGGCTTCAGAGTGAGGAGGCCTGTCTCTCAGTAATCCAATCTGATTGGCTGGCACCGAGCTGCTGGCTACAGCAAGTTTGTATGGGCAGTGAGGGAAAGCAGTTTTGGCCTCAGAGAACTGGAGAGCCATCTTGAGAAGGTCCTCATATTGTAAATGTTTAAACAGCCGTAACTTAGGGAAAAAAATCGAGGAAAACTGTGGTATGTGAAGAAACTAAAGATCGCTTTATGCATAATGCTGCTGCAGCAGTAACATATGCTAAAACAGATTTTTTGATGAAAACATGACAGTTACCCCTTAAGTAAATTTTAGATTCTTGGCAAATACATTTTGTACAAAATTATTTGGGCCCATCTGCCACATTCTACCTGTTATGTGCCATGATGGCTACCAAAAAAAACAGGGAGTGTAGGTTCTACATGCATGCTGGGCCCACTTTAATTTTTGTTATTTTTTGTGCCAAAATGGCCTCCATTAAATCCAGGGAATGCACCAACATGCATGTCGAGCCCACTCCACACCTCTCCTGGTGCCAGATGGCCCCCAACGAATGCCAAATGACTTCCAGTGAGTGAGGGAGAGCAGGCTAAGCTTTATACTAACACTAATTAAAATCAGCCTATGGGGCAGACAGGCTGGTCAGGAGTGCACAACTGAAGAGTCAGCCACACCTCCGGTACAAACTGCAAAGAAAAAAAGGGGTCAGTCTCCATATCCCAATTGCCGAGAATCTCAAATTTACTTAATAAGCCTAGCATTAGAATACTTTTTTTGCACTTTATTTGGTTTGCAGATGGCTGTTGCATTGTATTTTTTTCTTTGTGTTTTCAGCCATAGCAGTGTGCACCTGCTCATTGGGATGTGTTGACTGAACCCTTTTATTCTTTGTAGCTATTCCTTAAATATGAAAGGAAGGACGAAATTGATCAACACTAAGACCAAGGAGGTAAAGAAAAAAAAAGCATGTTACTGAGAGGATGTGAGATATGTGGCCTAATTTATCAGGATGACAACCGCCATTGTCCTTTGCTTATGCACAGTTTATGACTCCTCGGGGGCGGGGACTGACCGGAGGGGGTGGCTCCCAGGGAATCTGTGCTCTATCCTAAGGCAAGATGAGAGAGGCTTTTAGATTAAAACAGAGGCATTCAGGAAATTTGAGTATATGCAAAGTCTGGAGTAACTCTCTTCTGTGCTTAGTGCCATCCCCTGAGGAGTTACATAATGTTCATATGCAACCAAGAGGAGAGGGGGAAGGGAAGTGACAACTGCTCTGAGCATATTTGTGTCTGACAATGGAGGTGGTCACATTTAATCACCTCACCTCCTTAAAAACTGCTAAGAATGGTGTAAAACAATTAAAGTAGTAAAGTAGTAATACTCTCCTTACTAATCCCCCGCTGCTCCCATTCTAACACTTACCAGGCCTTGGTACTCCCTGCTCCCTCTCAACATGGACATGTGACCACTTTAGCCAATCAATGATGTAGAGGGTCAACACCACTGAAATTGCATTACAATCACAAGATAATTACCACCTGCCAACTCTCCCGGAACACCTGGACTTCTGGGGGAGCTGGCAAATCTCCCCGGAACAATGCGGAGGGCTGCTTTAAGCCACCCGCGCTCAATACGTGCTCTGCAGAGGTGTGACACATCACGGAAAGGGTGTGGCCAATGCAGGAAAGAGGGATGCCTGAAAAATTTCTCTGACTTTTCCATTATGTCAACTTTAAAAAGTTTTACAATATTGGAACTGAGCTCTGCGGAGCCGTAGCCTCAGGCCCAGTCTGCACGGTGCACGATGATTGCATTGTACGGTTGCAGTAGATCACAGAGCAATATTACACATTATCACCGCGAATGAGGGGGTGACACTAATAGGCTAATATTACACTCTAATCTTCCACGATCAGACAGGGCAGTAATAGCCGTTCATCCCGTTCCTAATTGCGTATCCGTTTCTCCAGATAAGACGTGGATGGCAAGAATCCAGGCAAATGATGGACCCGAAAGAGCCAGGACGCTGCCGCACGTTAACATTTTTTTTATGCAGTTTTTGAAAACAAAATCAGGATCATAACAGGAGAGACAGTATTAAAGGGTTTGGCCCATCTCATACATAGGTGGCATATGCCCCCATTATATGACAGGTTCGGGTCCCAGAGGTCTAGAATGGAGCCCGCATGCGTAGCCACCCTCCATTCATTTCTGCCGAGCACCGCACTTGGCTATTTTCGGAAGTCTCATTGAAATGAATGGGAAGCGCACTGCGCAAGCGCGGCCACCGATCCATTCACTTCAGTGGGATTGACGGAAAAATATTTACGGCAGTCCCATAGAAATGAATGGAGGACAGCAGTGCATTCGAGGCCACCCTCCATTAATTTCTGCCGAGCAGCGCACTTGGCTATTTTAGGACGTCTCATTGAAATGAATGGGAAGCGCACTGCGCAAGCGCAGCCCCCCGTTCCATTCTCTTCTGTGTGGTTGACTGCAGTTTTATAAAAATGAATGGAGGACAGCAGTGCATGCGTGGCCACCCTCCATTCATTTCTGCCGAGCAGCGCACTTGGCTATTTTTTGGAAGTTTTATTGAAATGACTGACAAGTGCACTGCGCAAGCGCAGCCCACCATTCCATTCACTTCTGTGGGGTTGACGGCAGTTTCATAGAAATTAATGGAGGACGGCAGTGCATGCGTGGCCACCCTCCGTTCATTTCTGCTGAGCAGCGCACTTGGCTATCTTCAGAAGTCTCATTCAAATGAACGGGAAACGCACTGCGTAAGCGCAGCAGCCGCTCCATTCACTTCTGTGAGGTTGACGGAAAAATATTTTAGGCAGTCCCATAGAAATGAATAGAGGGCAGCCAGACATGTGCGGTCCGCTCACCTCCCGTTTGCAGGCTCTGTTCTAGAGATAGGGGCAGGTCCCAGAGGTAGACATTGGGGGCATATCCTATCGAACTGCCCAACCCCTTTAAGGGCAGATTCAACTTCTCCACTTTTTTTTTATTTTTTTTTCTCAATCCACTCCTGGTTTTGCCTTTAAAAACTTGATCAAAAAACGCGAACGTGCAGCAGCACCCCGACTGCCGAGAGAGGCCCACTGATACAATGTAACGAGGGACAGGTTGGAAATAGACACATTGTAACTTTTCCTGTCCTAAATGAAACAAAAATGAATCCCAGCCTAAATCTGCAGCGCAGAAAAAAAAAATAACCCGCAGCATTAAAGCCGCAAAGATGTGGGATTGAGAGATTAGAGCTGCGGAGGCTGCAAGAGGATTATTCAGGAAGCGCAAGAGAGATTACCGCCAAAGAAGAGGAAAAAAAAATGATTTTATCAAAATTACTAAGAAAAAGGAAGCGAGTTCCTGGGATGGACGCCGGTGACGCTGGCACCGCGGGATTCTGGGTAAATAATTCAAGGCGCACATATGAAGGCATTGTCGTAATCCGTGTTCTGTATCATTAAAATTTCATTTTGGACACAAGAGAAGCATTAGGGGCAGCGCCACGGAGCGCGCACAACTCCCATCTCTGCTTTATACAGCGTAATGCGCTCCTATTTATCCGGTACAATCCCCGCATTGTGCCGCGCTCCAGGGCGGGCTATTGTCCCGTACAATGGAGGCGCCGTCACATAATGCACGGGGCTGGGGAAACGAAGGACGGTGACCTAGTTAAAATAATTAATTGGATTACATTTTCTCGATCTTTATTTTAAATCGAAGATTCAGCGCGTTTTACAATCACTGAGGCGATGTGCTGCGTGTAATCCCGTATTAAGCTCGCAGGCTAAGTGACGGGAACAAGTTTCCATCTCAAGGTGCACAGGCTCCGCAGGGAGCGGAGGTACCATAGAGGCAGCTGCTACGGGGCCTATAAGAAGAAGGGGCACAGCTCAGGCTGAACCTATCCTCTGAAGTGATGGGCAGGCAGAGGATCCTGATACTCTCCAGGAAACTGTATCCTAAAACTGAGGCGTGTGATGGCACGGACCAAGGGGGGCATGCTTGTTATGGGGCGGGCCCCCTATGCGGCATGCACACCCCAAGGTGGGCGCCAGAGAACGGAGACCAAGACTCAAGAGCAAGGGACTGCAATGGCAGAGAAAATACTGGGAAATGGATTTCAGACTAGCCCAGACTCCAATAGACAATGCAGCTAGGCTTGAGTCACTGATGGAGCAGAATAGTAGGATAAAGCATGGTGAAAGGACAGGACAGAACTCCAAAAAATAGGAGGTGGATTTCAGGCTACCTCAGACTCCTATAGACAGTGCAGCTGAGCAATATTCACTGAGTGTAGGTGTGGTCTCATGGAGCAGAATGGCAGGGTAAAGCATGGAGAAGAGACGGAACATAAGCGTGAAAGACGAGGGGTGAATTTCTGACTACCTCAGACTCCAATAGAAAATGCAGCTAGGCTTGAGTCACTGATTATAGCTATACTGTCAAGCAGCAGAATGGCAGGGTAAAGCATGGAGAGGAGATAGAACATAAGCCTGAAATACAGGAGGTACATTTCTGACTACCCCAGTCTTCTATAGACAGTGCAGCTGAGCAATATTCACTGAGTGTAGGTGTGGTCTTATGGAGCAGAATGGCAGGGTAAAGCATGGAGAGGAGACAGAACATAAGCGTGAAAGACGGAAGGTGAATTTCTTACTAACTCAGACTCCAATAGACAATGCAGCTAGGCTTGAGTCACTGATTGTAGCTATACTGTCATGGAGCAGAATGGCAGGGTAAAGCATGGAGAGGAGACAGAACATAAGCCTGAAATACAGGAGGTACATTTCTGACTACCCCAGTCTTCTATAGACAGTGCAGCTGAGCAATATTCACTGAGTGTAGGTGTGGTCTTATGGAGCAGAATGGCAGGGTAAAGCATGGAGAGGAGACAGAACATAAGCGTGAAAGACGGAAGGTGAATTTCTTACTAACTCAGACTCCAATAGACAATGCAGCTAGGCTTGAGTCACTGATTGTAGCTATACTGTCATGGAGCAGAATGGCAGGGTAAAGCATGGAGAGGAGACAGAACATAAGCCTGAAATATGGGAGGTAAATTTCTGACTACCCCAGTCTTCTATAGACAGTGCAGCTGAGCAATATTCACTGAGTGTAGGTGTGGTCTCATGGAGCAGAATGGCAGGGTAAAGCATGGAGAAGAGACAGAACATAAGCGTGAAATACGGGAGGTGAATTTCTGAATACCTCAGACTCCAATAGACAATGCAGCTAGGCTTGAGTCACTGATTGTAGATATACTGTCATGGAGCAGAATAGCAGGGTAAAGCATGGAGAGGAGACAGAACATAAGCCTGAAATACAGGAGGTACATTTCTGACTACCCCAGTCTTCTATAGACAGTGCAGCTGAGCAATATTCACTGAGTGTAGGTGTGGTCTTATGGAGCAGAATGGCAGGGTAAAGCATGGAGAGGAGACAGAACATAAGCGTGAAAGACGGAAGGTGAATTTCTTACTAACTCAGACTCCAATAGACAATGCAGCTAGGCTTGAGTCACTGATTGTAGCTATACTGTCATGGAGCAGAATGGCAGGGTAAAGCATGGAGAGGAGACAGAACATAAGCCTGAAATACGGGAGGTAAATTTCTGACTACCCCAGTCTTCTATAGACAGTGCAGCTGAGCAATATTCACTGAGTGTAGGTGTGGTCTCATGGAGCAGAATGGCAGGGTAAAGCATGGAGAAGAGACAGAACATAAGCCTGAAAGACAGGCGGTGTATTTCTGACTTCCTCAGTCTCCTATAGACAATGTAGCTAAGCTCCAGTCACTGATTGTAGCTGTACTTGAAAAGCAGAAATGCAAGGTAAAGCATGGTGAGAGGATAGAGCAGAAACCCTATTTCAGACTACCTTCGACTCCATTAGACAGTGCAGACAATTACCAAGAATTATTAGGGTGTGCGCATTAACCCCCTGACTGCTGCGCACTGGATACGTTATTATTGTTATACACCTTACGGTAATAATGATGAGACAGATTAGAGTAAAGCAGAAACATCTGTCGTATCTGAGATGAAGGATTTGCGCAGGATGCTACACGATTACCGTTTTTGGCCGCCCTATAAGCCTCCTGCCCGCTGCACTCCATTATAAGATAAATGCTTCCTTATAAAAATAGACCCGACTTACACAGGCAATAACTTTCTAAATGTTTTATCAGTAGAAAATGATTGCCGCCATTGTGGCAGATCTCCAGCGAGAGCAAACCCAGCATTTCAGACGTGCTGCTGAACACGGGCAAGACCATCTCACTAAAGGGGGGGGGTTACTTTAAACATATTCACCGTATACTGCTATATTCTGCAACTTGCTTCAATGCCTCACTGTGTTCAAGATCCACGCTTTCTGTCAATGAATGGAAAAATCCAGATGATGGAAACTTCTACTGACCTAATATTTCCCACAGCTGAGGGTTTCTTAGGATTTCTCACAATCCTCTGTGAGGTGAACACATCAGCAGCACAAACCTCTCTCCTCTCTTAAAGTGGGTTGTACCATGAAACAAGTTCTAAGTTTTTCAAATCGCCACCTGCATCTGAATACTTTTGTAATTACCTGTAATTAAAAATGTTGCATAACCGCTTAGCTATTCAATAAAATGTATCTGTATAGCGCCACCTGCTGTTTGTGCTTTTCCTTAATTCTTGTCCACCTCACTGAGCTGGTCGCAACTGTCACCAGATATATGTTCTGTTCGAAGCTGTGGAAGTTACAGGGAAAGAGCTACAGTAAGAAGGACACTCCTCCTGAGAAAAGACACGCCCCTGAGGTGCCTGCCTATAAATAATCTACCAGAACAATTGCAGCAAAGAATGAGGAGATCTCTGGGTCCATGCGAGGTACAGGGCTGGTTCAAGCTTTGCGAGAAAGAAATTGTCATGTACTATATGATGTCTGATTTTAAGTTTTTTACATCAGTCATGGGATAACCTCTTTTAAAGGGAATCTGTCACTAGCAATTTAGCAAAAAAACGGAATTAGTCTTACCGGTAATTCTGTTTCCATGAGATCATCACAACGGCATACAAGGAGATTGACCCCTGACCTCTGTAGGGGCAGGAACAGAGAAAGGTTAAATACCCTCCTCCCACCACCAACACCAGTGTTTCCAAAATCACACAGAGCAACCCGGTGGTGGAAAATAGTGAAAAAAAAAGGTATTACTCCATACCTTCTAGAGACCCAGTAGGTCAAACGATTTAAATCATAGGGAGGGAATAACGTGCCGTCGTGATGATCTCATGGAAACAGAATTACCGGTAAGACTAATTCCGGTTTTTCCATAGCATCATCACGACGGCATACAAGGAGATATAAAAAATATATCAGTTAAGGGGGGGCTACAGCCTGGAGGACTTTCCGCCCGAAGGACAGATCAGATGATCTGGAAAGATCCAGGGGATAGTGCTTTACAAAGGTATGAATGCTGGACCAAGTGGCAGCACGACAGATTTCCTCCAGAGAAGCCCCAGCTCTCTCAGCCTGAGAGGAGGACATGGCCCGGGTGGAATGGGCCCTAATGTGGACTGGACATGTCAGATTTTGTATTTGGTAACAAAGACTAATAGTTTCTTTGAGCCATCTGGCTATAGATGACCGGGAAGCTTTTTGGTCCTTAAATCTTCCTCCAAAGAGAACTAGTAAATTGTCAGATTTCCTAAACTTTTCTGTCACAGCGATATAGTTTAGGACTGCCCGTCTAACGTCCAGAGAGTGAAATGCGGCTTCCTTGTCATTAGAGGGATGTTGGCAAAAGGAAGGTAGGGTAACTTCCTGGCTCCGATGAAAATTGGATACAACTTTGGGGAGAAATCCAGGATCCAGACGGAGAATTATTCTATCATCTAGAATACGGAGGTAGGGTTCTCTGATTGATAGGGCTTGTAATTCTCCTACTCTGCGGGCCGAAGTTATAGCCGTTTTCAAGGACCATAATTTTATTGGACAGTCAGACATGGGTTCAAAGGGTGGTAAAGTAAGGCCTGAAAGAACGATGTTCAGATCCCAGGAAGGGACACGAGCGGTGATCGTTGGGCGGAGCCTCGTCGCTGCCTTAATGAATCTTTTGATCCAACGATGGCCGGCTATATCTTGGTCAAAAAAACAACCCAGGGCTGAGATCTGGACCTTTAAGGTAGAGGGTCTAAGTCCCAGGTCTAGACCTTGCTGTAAGAAATCCAGTATTCTTTGGATGTTGGGTTTATGCAAATGTGGCGATTCGTCCCCACTTCAGGAACAAAAGCGTTTCCAGATCTTAAGGTAGATAGCTGACGTTACCTTCTTTCTGGAGGCTTTCAGAGTAGCAATAACTTCGTCTGACAGGCCCTGAAGTTTCAGGGTTTGGGACTCAGGATCCAAGCTGCCAATTTTAGAAACTGCGGGTTTGGGTGTAGAACTGGACCCTGCTGGAGTAGATCCCCCCGCACAGGAAGGGGCCATGGATCCTGTAGAGAAAGTTTCTGGAGAGATGAGAACCAACTTCTCTTTGGCCACAGGGGAGCGATGACAATCACCGTGGCCCTGTCCTGGAGAATTGTTTGTACCACCTTCGGAATTAGAGGAAGTGGAGGGAAGGCATAGCACAGCTTCCAATGCCAACGGATGGCGAAGGCGTCTAAGGCATGAGGTCTGTCCCTGGGGTTTAGGGAACAGAATGTTTCCACTTTTGAGTTTGCCCTGGTGGCAAATAGATCCACGTCGGGCATTCCCCATTTTCTTACTACTAGCCCGAAAATTGCTGGACTTAGAGACCATTCTGTATGATCGATCCTGTGACGGCTGAGAAAATCCGCTTCCTGATTTAGTATTCCCTTCAGGTGAACTGCCGATATAGAGGCCACCTTATGTTCTGCCCAAGCAAAGATCTTTGTTGTCAGCGCCTGTAGGGTTACGGATCGAGTTCCCCCCTGATGGGAGAGGTAGGCAATGGCTGTAGTGTTGTCCGATAGCACTTTTATGTGATGATGACACAACATTTCCTCTGCTGCCTTCAATGCTTCCCAGACTGCTCTCAGTTCCCTGAAATTTGATGACTGGGATCTGATCGAATCTGGCCAAGTGCCCTGGAATATACGATCCCCCACCTTTGCGCCCCAGCCGGACAGACTTGCGTCTGTTATTACCTGAATCTGGGGAGTCTTCTGCCAGGGATTTCCCCGGGATAAGTTCTCGTGGTTTTTCCACCAATTTAGGGACTGCAGAATCCGAGTTGGTGGACTTACTCGACGATCTAGAGAGGATTGGCACCTGTTCCAGACACTCAGGATCCAGGACTGAAGGGGTCTGAAGTGTATTTGACACCAGGGACTGCCGGAATACAAGATGTTAGCAGGCCCAGCATACTCATCGCCTCTCTGATAGAGCAAGATCTTCTTTTCTGAAAGGACCTGATCTTTTGTTGGAGAACTGATATTTTGTCTCGAGGTAGGAATACCGCTTGCTTTCGGGAGTCTAGGATCATACCTAAGAATCGAATTTCCCTTGAGGGGGTGAGGACGGACTTTTCCTTGTTTACGATCCACCCCAGGTCGTCTAGGATGGAGAGAAAGAACCTCAGATTCGAATTGATTTGGCTGAGACTTTCGCTGATCAGAAGGAAATCGTCCAAATAGGGGATTATCATGAGTCCCTTTCTTCGGGCGAAGGCGACCATCTCTACCACTACTTTGGTAAATATTCTCGGGGCAGATGAAATCCCGAAGGGAAGGGCTCTGAACTGGTAGTGATGGACGTTCCCTGATATATCCTGGATTGCAAACCGGAGAAAACTCTGTGAGTTAGTGTGAATGGGAATATGGTAATAAGCATCTCGCAGGTCTACTGTGCACATGAAGACGTCTTTGCTTAGCAGAGGGATTGTAGATGTTAGGGTCTCCATCCTGAATTTCTGATAACGAATGAATCTGTTTAGTGGTTTCAGGTTTATGATCGTCCGAAAGGTACCTTCTTTTTTCCTGATTAAAAATAGAGTTGAATAGAAACCCTTGCCTCTTTCTAGAGGCGGGACCGGTGAGATTACGTTCATTTGATGAAGTTTCTGGACTCCTTGCCAAAGGTTCGTTTGGAACCGTGTCAGTGAAAAATTTTTGGGGGTCTTGAAGACCACTCTATTTGATAGCCTGCACCGACTACCTTGGAAATCCAAGGGTTCTGGGAGATAGATTCCTATGACCCCAGGAATTTTGAGAGTCTTCCCCCCACTCCGGCGTCATTGCTTGTCTGAAGATTTTTGATGGGAGAAGGATTGGCCTCTTCCTCTTCCTCCTTTTGGATAGCTCCAACGCCCTGATTTCCCTTTCCCCCTGTAGCTTTTTTCCTGACCCGAGGAGGGGCGAAAAGGATACCGGCGTTTGGAGGGGCGATCTTCCGGAAACCCCTTCTTCTTGTCCGCGGCCTTCTCTAGAATTTTATCTAGCACCGGGCCAAACACATATTCTCCAGAAAAGGGGATGGAACAAAGCTTCAACTTAGACGTCTTGTCCCCCGACCAGCTCTTCTGGCTGCATTGGAGAGTGCCGCATCTCTGGCGGAGAATCGGACTGATTCGGCAGAGGCATCCGCCAGGAAAGCCGTGGCCGATTTTAAAAGAGGGAGAGAATTAAGAATCTGCTCCCTAGACGCTTTATCTTTAATATGAGTTTCTAATTCTCCCAACCAAAGAAACATGGATCTGGTGACTGAAGTAGCCGCAATATTGGTTTTAACATTAAACATGGACGCCTCCCAGGATTTCCTGAGAAGACTGTCCGCCTTACGATCCATCGAATCTTTAAGTTGGGAGGCATCCTCAAATGGAAGGGACGTTTTCTTGTTCACTTTGGCAACCTGTACATTGATCTTGGGAAATTCATTGAAAGTTTTAGACTCCTCTGGATCAAATAGCAACCTATTTTTGAACGCTGCCGGGACTCCCAGCCGTCTTTCTGGGTCTGCCCACTCATCAAGGATCATATCCCTAATACTTTCATTGATGGGAAACACACGGGTCTTCTTAACTCTTAGGCCCCCAAACATTTCTTCTTGTACCGAATGGGTACGTTGCACCTCCTCCACACCCATGGTCGACCTTACTGCCTTCAAAAGGTCGGACATTCCTTCCGTAGAAAAGTAATATCTACGTCCGTCGTCCACTGAGTCTGAGTCAGAGACTCTCTCCCCCTCCTCCCATGACCTGACGGAGTGAGCACTTTCATCCGCAATGACTTCTAGTTCAGAAGGGGATGGAGATCTAGCCCGCTTCCTCTTTGGTTGCGGCAAATCGGGGGGATTAGTGGACAGGTGGGCCAGGGATGAACGGATCTCTTCCTGAATCATAGTTTTTAATTCCTCTTTTAGGGAGGGTGCCTCATCCCGTACGATATTTGAAATACAAAGTTTGCACAATTTTTTGGGGTAGCCGTCAGGGAGTCTACTATTGCAGGAGACACATTTGAGTGATTTCCCAATCTTTTTCGGGGCTTCTTTAGCCTAAAAGAGAGGAGACGGCAAAGTATAAGGGTATGGCCCAAAGAGGGGAGGGGGGGGGGGGGCGGATGCAAAAGCAAGCTCCTTGCCGCAGCCGCTCGGAGCATGGAAACAAGTGCCTCACTCTCTCTCCCCCCCCCCCTTCACCTTATTATCGTAGGAGAGGGGGATCAACAGACTCCCTGACCCGCTCATATAATACCCCCGAAGGGGACTCACGGTTAGAAGCGCTGCCGGCGGGTCAGCTCTGGGGGACCGCTCCGATACCGACATGGTCGTCCTCTTCTGCAGGCAAGGGTTCCGCACCAGTGGGGACCGATCCTGGGAGCGTTTGCCCGAGTTCAGGCCTCGGTTTTTAAGTCAGGCCCCACGCTGCCGCCGCTAACGTCGCTTCCGGGTCGCCGGCCATGACGTCATAAACATGCGCCCTATGCGCCGGCGCGCACCCAGCTGCCGCTTTAATAGGCCAAGAGGGAGTCTGCGCCAGGGAACAGGCCCCGGAAAACCGGAACGAGATAGAGCCCTGAACCCCTGCCCAGCGTTAGTACTGGACTGCGGGAGGGCAGGGGGACGCCATGCAGGATGCCGGCGATTTTCTAAGGTATCAACAGAAAAATTCCATTTCCTTAGCTTCATCTCCCTGCATACAGGGAGACCTTTCTCTGCCCTGTCCTCTGTAGGGACAGGAAACACTGGTGTTGGTGGTGGGAGGAGGGTATTTAACCTTTCTCTGTTCCTGCCCCTACAGAGGTCAGGGGTCAATCTCCTTGTATGCCGTCGTGATGATGCTATGGAATTTTTTTTTCATGAATCCATGTTTAATAAAGTACCTTTTTTCCATCTGTGTTGTTCTTTTCATTGTGAGTCTTGTCATTTCTTCTAAAAATCGATTCTTCTGATATGCAAAAGACGCTGTAAGGAGCCCAGAGGGGCGTTTTTCTTCTCCACGGTGCCCAGGAACGCCCCTCTGAAGTGCCGTGCCCGCCTAAATTTTAAAACTAATAACGCCTCCAAGTTCAGCTAAATCGCCTCCCAGAGGCGCGGCTAAGTGCTCAACACCCCCCGCCCCCTCAGCGCCGCGCTCTGCAGCAAACACCCGATCCTCCTCTCGCCGACATCCCAAATCCTGCGCAGGCGTAGTGTCGGCGATTGCCTGCGCTCTGATAATACAACTGAGGGCAACAGCGAACACGTCACTGGGATCGGCGCATGCCCAGTGACTATGTTGAAGCTGTTGCCCTCAGTCGTATTATCAGAGCGCAGGCAATCGCCGACACTACGCCTGCGCAGGATTTGGGATGCCGGCGAGAGGAGGATCGGGGTGTTTGCTGCAGAGCGCGGCCTTGCGGGGGCGGGGGGGGGGGTGTTGAGCACTTTGCCGCGCCTCTGGGAGGCGATTTAGCTGAACTTGGAGGCGTTATTAGTTTTAAAATTTAGGCGGGCACGGCACTTCAGAGGGGCGTTCCTGGGCACCGTGGAGAAGAAAAACGCCCCTCTGGGCTCCTTACAGCGTCTTTTGCATATCAGAAGAATCGATTTTTAGAAGAAATGACAAGACTCACAATGAAAAGAACAACACAGATGGAAAAAAGGTACTTTATTAAACATGGATTCATGAAAACAGTTTTTTGCTAAATTGCTAGTGACAGATTCCCTTTAAGGGTTTGCTACAATGTATCAGTACAGGTGAAAAATATCTGCCTGGCTTGTCTATATGGGATAAGTAAACCTTTAGCTGTGAGATGTATTAATTCTGCACTGAAAGGCTACGGAGACATTTGCATTGTTTAATTTTTTTTATATTTTTTTTAAAACAAACATACCGGTATTGTTTTCTTTTTTAACACATGCAAATACAGACATCAAGTGGAGTCAAACATTCTCAATCACATCAGAGTCAATGAATACACAAAATATAATAGTATTCAAAGAAAAACCAGTGTGCCTTCAGTAGTAAAAAAAAATTGATTTCATATGCAGTAGCTTCAGAGCGCTCTTCAGTGTACGAATTTCTAAATAGACTTTATTTTTAAAAAAAACTTCTACCGTTCTGCTTCTGCAGAGTGTGTGCGCAAGTCCTTTACCTAGCTGCTGCTGAATGCACTCTGATCCCCCTACACACACACACACACTCTTCTGTCAGTGTTAGGGCTCAAGCACACAAACATATTTTCTTTCTGTGTCCTTTCCGTTTTTTTTTTCTTTGTGGACCATATGTGGAACCATTCATTTCAATGGGTCCGCAAAACAAAAAACGGAAGTTATTCTGTGTGCATTCCGTTTCCGTATGTCCGTATTTCCGTTCCGCAAAAAAATAGAACATGTCCTATTATTGTCCGCATTATGGACAAGGATAGGACTGTTCTATTAGGGGACGGCTGTTCCGTTCCGCAAAATACGGAATGGACAGGGACATCACCCGTATTTTTTGCGGATCCGTGTTTTTGCGGACCGTAAAATACATATGATCGTGTGCATGAGCAGTAATGAGGGAGAGGACGTTGCTTAAGACAGATCAGAGAGTGGATGGGAGAGAAGGATCCAAGGAGGGCAGATCACACAGGCTGTAGACAGAGAGGAAAGTTTGCAGGGGAAGAAAGAAGCAGCCTGGGCACACAGATCCAGCATCTGTTACAGGGAGGGAAATGTCCACGTGAGAAAAGTGTGAAACTAGGAGCGGGCTGCTGCAAAAAGAATATCAGCGGGTCTGCAAAGTGTGGCACTGATTTCTACATCTCTGACAACAATATACTTTATTATATGAGAAGTAATCCTATGAATAAATATGCAAATATTTCTCTCTAGAGCAGGGGTCAGCAACCTTCCGCACTCTAGCTGTTGTGAAACTACAATTCCCAGCATGCTCCATTCATTTCTATGAGAGTTCCGCGAAGAGCAGAGCAAGTATGCCTGCTGGGAGTTGTAGTTTCGCCACACCTGGAGTGCTGGAGGTTGCCTACCCCTGCTCTAGAGGGAAAATGAAATCTTCAGCAAGAGGTCAATATCGTAAAAGCATCATCTCCGAATTGTTTTCCACAAACCAGGTGACAATGTTGGATCACCTGTGTAATGTATGAACATGGCTGCTTATTTCTCACTCTTCCTCACTAATTAACCCCACGCTCTCCAGGGAGACGGGCATCCGGTCCAACTTTCGCACAGCTCTGAATTATCCTTGAATCACTGACAGATCTGCTGCTGCTTTGCCGGACTCGTCAGTGCAGGACTGGCAGTTTTGATTTGCATAGGAAATAATAATATAAACTCGGAAAGGATGGAGAATTCCAAATGAAATGTCTTAAAATATGCAACAAATCCCCTCCAAAGCCCAAAGGACAATGAAATAAAGCCCTGAACATCTCTTTAACATTGGGAAATACTCAGAGGGAGGGAATAAGCTCCAACAGCATGAGAGATCAGTAGGGGGAAAGTGGGTTAATCTTATCTTACCAGTGACCACTCTGCGTACGTCGGTGGGTGGGCGCCATGCCAGAAAAGAGCCACCAGCACAAAATGGCACAGACAAAGCTAGAAGATGCCTGAGCTAAAAAAAACTGCCACCACCTGATGGCACAGGATACACTGTAACACCCAAATATTACACCGCAGCAACGTGGCGCCAGATATGTACCAGTATGTTCATTCTACAGTTTATACACAGAATGGGGGAATGTATCTCACCCTGCACTCCAGAATACTGTCTTCAAAAAGTCACAGAACAGGGTCTTCCAGTAAAGGAGGGGAGGGGGGGGGGGGGGTGCAGAAAACCGGAGTGGCATTTCTAGACAAGAGTTAGGTTTAAGGATACCCCACATTTAATAATTTAACAGAAAATGTGCGCTGCTTCATACATATGGCACAAAGTATGTCAACACAGACACAAGGAAGACTGACTTCAAATATTCCCTTCATGATAAATTCCTCCACGTGAATCTACATAGAAATCTGAGCCATTCAATGTAGGATAAAACTCGGAATCGGTACAGGACAAGTAATGTATGTCCACAGTGATTGCACCAGCAGAATAGTGAGTGCAGCTCTGGAGTATAATACAGGATGTAACTCAGGATCAGTACAGGATAAGTAATGTAATGTATGTACACAGTGACTGCACCAGCAGAATAGTGAGCACAGCTCTGGAGTATAATACAGGATGTAACTCAGGATCAGTACAGGATAAGTAATGTAATGTATGTACACAGTGACTGCACCAGCAGAATAGTGAGTGCAGCTCTGGAGTATAATACAGGATGTAACTCAGGATCGGTACAGGATAAGTAAAGTAATGCATGTACACAGTGACTGCACCAGCAGAATAGTGAGTGCAGCTCTGGAGTATAATACACGATGTAACTCAGGATCAGTACAAGATAAGTAATGTATGTACACAGTGACTGCACCAGCAGAATAGTGAGTGCAGCTCTGGAGTATAATACAGGATATAACTCAGGATCAGCACAGGACAAGTAATGTAATGTATGTACACAGTGACTGCACCAGCAGAATAGTGAGTGCAGCTCTGGGGTATAATACATTATGTAACTCAGGATCAGTACAGGATAAGTAATGTATGTACACAGTGTCTGCACCAGCAGAATAGTGAGTGCAGCTCTGGGGTATAATACATTATGTAACTCAGGATCAGTACAGGACAAGTAATGTATGTACACAGTGACTCCACCAGCAGAATAGTGAGTACAGCTCTGGAGTATAATACAGGATGCAACTCAGGATCAGTACAGGATAAGTAATGTAATGTATGTACACAGTGACTGCACCAGCAGAATATTGAGTGCAGCTCTGGAGTATAATACAGGATATAACTCAGAATCAGTACACGATAAGTAATGTATGTACACAGTGACTGCACCAGAAGAATAGTGAGTGCAGCTCTGGAGTATAATACAGGATGTAACTCAGGATCAGTACAGGACAAGTAATGTATGTACACAGTGTCTGCACCAGCAGAATAGTGAGCGCAGCTCTGGAGTATAATACAGGATGTAACTCAGAATCAGTACAGGACAAGAAATGAAATGTATGTACACAGTGACTGCACCAGCAGAATAGTGAGTGCAGCTCTGGAGTATAATACAGGATGTAACTCTGGATCAGTACAGGATAAGTAATGTAATGTATGTACACAGTGACTGCACCAGGAGAATAGTGAGTGCAGCTCTGGGGTATAATACAGGATGTAACTCAGGATCAGTACAGGATAAGTAATGTAATGTATGTACACAGTGCCTCCACCAGCAGAATAGTGAGTGCAGCTCTGGAGTATAATACAGGATGTAACTCAGGATCAGTACAGGATAAGTAATATATGTACACAGTGACTCCACCAGCAGAATAGTGAGTGCAGCTCTAGAGTATAATACAGGATGTAACTCGGGATCAGTACCGGATAAGTAATGTATGTACACAGTGACCCCACCAGCAGAATAGTGAATGCAGCTCTGGAGTATAATACAGGATGCAACTCAGGATCAGTACAGGATAAGTAATGTAATGTATGTACACAGTGACTGCACCCGCAGAATAGTGAGTGCAGCTCTGGAGTATAATACAGGATGTAACTCAGGATCAGTACAGGATAAGTAATGTAATGTATGTACACAGTGAGTCCACCAGCAGAATAGTGAGTACAGCTCTGGAGTATAATACAGGATGCAACTCAGGATCAGTACAGGATAAGTAATGTAATGTATGTACACAGTGACTCCACCAGCAGAATAGTGAGTGCAGCTCTGGAGTATAATACAGGATGCAACTCAGGATCAGTACAGGATAAGTAATGTAATGTATGTACACAGTGACTCCACCAGCAGAATAGTGAGTGCAGCTCTAGAGTATAATACAGCATGTAACTCTGGATCAGTACAGGATAAGTAATGTATGTACACAGTGACTGCACCAGAAGAACATTGAGGACATGAGCTTTAAGGCTATTTCTCCATCACATTCAGACACATTCCGGAGTGCTGTACTCTACACTTTACTAAGCACATGAGATTATGGCTTTCATTTTTTAATCCCTTGCTGCTCTTCATGGGTGACAAGTTACCAGGGATAGCGGAAGTCGGGGGACTGTAGACTAGAGTGAGGATGTCTTTATGACCTGTTTTCTTACCCGGTACCAGACAATTTCTCGCATCCTGCCATCTGTCCTGAAGTTGCATTTCAGAGTCACTGCATCTCCAACCACTACCGGAGGAAGGGGCTCAATGGTGACCGTTAAATAACCTAGAAGGGAAGAAGACATTCTGTCAGTGACTGGTCTCTAACATGCAGCAAAAATACATGAGTTGCTCTATTATCTGCTTTGGGGGGCTATTCAGTATGTACATCAGAACAGCTCCGATGGGGGTTATCATCCAACTTCCCGAACACCTGAATGTCACAGTCTGCCCCAGTGTGCAGCAATGCCTCCTGTGCTTCCCCTCCAGTACCATAGGACCCCTATTATCAGCGTAATACTGGTACGGCTGTGTAGAATAGTAATAAAGCTGCAGGAGGACTATTATGTATAGTTTGTGCCCTCAATAAGAGAAATCACAGCTTTTTACACTGGGAAATAGATATGAGGGTTATATTCAAGCAATATTGATTGTTGAAACAGTTCTCAGGAACATCTATGGCTCAAACCCATAAGATCCGCAGTCAGCCTCTGCGGCAGAGACCCCTAAGCCATGCGAGCAGACTGAAGACAGCGCTCGGCTCCGTCGATACGGCTCCAGGCTGCCGCTTTTCACTCTTCTATGGAGAATCAAGCAAAGAAGAAAGGACAAAATGAGAGAATCACAGAATTTAGACGATTAGACAGAAAACCTGCGGCCAGAAAGGGAAACAAAACCGAGCGCAGGAATAATTAGCAATATCATTCGAATGAAGTCTCCAGCCCTGAAGATCACAGATGGAAAGACACGGACACCATGGATGTTATAATGAGCTCCAAACCCTCTGCAAAGACCTGGAAGTACAGGATAATAATAATAATACAGAATAATATCCTGTCTGCCTGCAGCCACCACTAGGGGGAGTGTAGGAGCCTACTGCATACTGTGCTACTTTTGAGCTCAATCCTTAAAGGGCATCTGTCAGCAGATTTGTCCCTATGACACTGGCTGACCTGTTACATGTGCGCTTGGCAGCTGAAGGCATCTGTGTTGGTCCCATGTTCATATGTGCCCGCATTGCTGAGAAATGTTTTAAAATTTTTCAAATTAAAATATGTTTTATTATAGGCAAATGAGCCTCTAGGAGCAACGGGGGAGTTGCTGTTACACCTAGAGGCTCTGCTCTCTCTGCAACTGCAGCACCGTCTGCACTGTGATTGACAGAGCCAAGCATGATGCCGTTTTCACTGCCTGGTCCTGTCAATCAATGTGTAGAGGATGCAACAGTTGCAGAGAGAGCAGAGCCTCTAGGTGTAATGGTGACGCCCCCTTTGCTCCTAGAGGCTCATTTGCATATAATAAAACATTATTTTTCTCAGCAATGCGGGCACATAGGAACATGGGACCAACACAGATGCCTTCATCTGCCAAGCGCACATGTAACAGGTCAGCCAGTGTCATAGGTACAAAACTGCTGGCAGATGCCCTTTAAGAAGTATGTCTCACGTTCTAGAACGCCCTCTTGTGGTGGCTACATGTAGCATTTAATGCTTTATACTGGGGATTTGGAGCTCGGTATCATAGAAGCAAAACTTTTGTAGCAAAAAAAGGAAAAGATTTTTACATATTCTAGTGGTAACCTTGAGTAAAAAAATATAAATAAAAGTTGCACTAAGTTTACTAAGTTTCAAGCTGCAATCTTCATTCCTTTGTTCATTTTCAGACCCCTTGACATTCAGTTTGTAACCTGCTGCTACCTTCATACTTTTCTCATGAAGATGCGCCCCTCCTAGTAATATACGCTGGATCTGTGTATCCAGAATACTGATGCTTACACTAGCTCTCATGTATCAGTGCAGCTTCATTCGTAAACAGATTTCCCCTTGTAAAGACCAAGATGGATCTCTTCTCACTTTACCCTGGGTTCACACCTGAGCATTCGCGATGGAGCGCTCTGTATGCGCGATTGTACCGGCGTTTGCAATCGCGCATACAGAGACAAGCGAACGCCCATTGTCGCGCGTTCCCGAAAGTCTATGTATGGGAACGCGCGACAAGACGCCCCAAAGAAGCTCATGTACTTCTTGGGGCGTCGGGCGTTTTACAGCGCGATCGTACTCGCTGTAAAACGCCCAGGTGAGAACCATTCCCATAGGGAATCATTGGTTTCTCCTTGTTGAGCGTTTTACAGCGCGTAGGAACGCGCTGTAAAACGCTCAAGTGTGAACCCAGGGTTAAACTAAGGAGTGTGCAATTCCTTTCTGCCTCCCTGTAGAGTTTGCTGAATGTGCTCTGCTTTTTCTGAACACTGCTTATGTGATTTTCATCCAGAAAGTCTTTTATGTGCTCTCCTCCTTATGTACGGCCTCCCTGGATCCTCTGCCCCCTCTCCACACTCTGATCTGCCATATACAACCTCCTCTCCCTCCCTGCTGCCATCTCTAACAATAAAAGAAGAGAAGGGGAGAGCGGAGAGAGAGACAATAGATAGGAGTAGAGCTCTAACATTTTAATGTGAGACTCAGCAGCAGCACCAGCTAGGTGAAGGTCTTGCACATACTATGCAGAAGGAAATGGTAGGGAATTTTTAATAAAGACTATTTATCAAGTTACTTCATTTTGCATCATGAATTTAAAAAAATCTGTGCAAAGATGTCCACAGCGCAGGCTGGTTTAGTGAGGAAGAAAGTTGGATAATTCTGCATCTGTTCTGAGTCCATGGTTTTGGAAAATATTAAGAAATCTGACACATCCTCCATCTTGTCCCTCATCTGACACTGAAGGTAACATCAGCGCACAATCCCTTTGTCTTCAGATTGGCTAAATGGTTTCATTCTCGAAAGAAAAAGCAATTATCTGTGAAGTGGCCCCAAAACACTCAACAAGCACCCCGGCAGGAGCCTCCCTGCAATAATTACACCTGCCAAATGCTCAGCCCTCCCTGACTCAGCAAATGCACATTCTGCTTCTCCAGCGATTCTCCACTTTGGGGGGGTGCGGGGTATCTCTGCCTAGGGGATCCTTACATCTTCAAAAAGTTCCTGCCTTTGAAAGTGTAAGGGTTAACTAAAGAGAGCTGGCATCCATTAAACGCATTAAAAAGGGGGAAAAAAAAAATCTTTTCATTCTCACAAACAAGATTCATTTGCATCTGGCAGGTCATATGCAAATCAGCCGCATACAAAACGAAGGCAAGATGAACAAAGCGGTGGCTCCACGAGGTTCTGCTGCGGTAGTGGCGGCGTAGGTCAAAAGGGTCAGACGTACAACAGGGAAAAAAAATGATTAAAATTTCTGCCATTTCAGGAACATGATTTTTATTGTGATGATACGAATGTTGCAACATTGTAACCACCGAGACAAAAGAGCAAACTGGATCAAAGGGTTAAAGCAGCGTCTATTGCATTTGCGTCGTGTTGTCTGTGTAAGACCTGAGGTGCCGGACGTCCACCAGAAGAGGACATGACGGCAGCTGCTAAAATTCTGACTGTGATTACTTCTAATGAGCTAGGCAAAGAAAAAAAAGATGGAAAAAGAAGAAAAAAAAATCCCATTTGTGTCCTAAAAATAGATGTTCCCTGGAGAAATGCTACGGGAAGACGAGGAATCTGCAGAATCAGGAGCCATTATGTCGACCCAGAACTGATGATCTACCCTATCTATTGCTGAGGGTTGTCACATTGTGTCCTGGGGGACAGGAGGGTGAATTATTTTGTGCCGCCCAGTAATCCAGGTCCCTGGTTGCAAAATCTTCAGCAAAACTAATGGCGGGTTTACAAGGGGCAATTATCGGGAACGAATGTTAGAATGAAAGCTGGTTCCTGATCATTCCAGAAAAAAAGAATCTGCAAGAGGGTTAGTACAGAGATCACTCCCATCATCTATTTATCCCCAGGACGGTGACTGTGACGAGGGGACATCCTCTGCGTCTGGAGGAAAGGAGGTTTGTACACAAACATAGAAGAGGATTCTTTACGGTAAGAGCAGTGAGACTATGGAGCTCTCTGCCTGAGGAGGTGGTGATGGTGAGTACTATAAAGGAATTCAGGAGGGGCCTGGACGTATTTATGGAGGGTAATAATATTACAGGCTATAGCTACTAGAGAGGGGTCGTTGGTCCAGGGAGTTATTCTGATGCCTAAAGTGAGGAAAATTGGTTTCTACCTCACAGGTTTTTTTTTTTTTTGCAAAATACTTGCAAAATAACAGGATGAACTGGATGGACAGATGTCTTTTTTCGGCCTTATAAACTGTGTTACTATGAGGAGTGACTGCAGTAGCGATCACTTGTCCCCCTACAGTGGAGGCGATCGCTGCATGTACAGTGAGGTCCATAAATATTGGGACATCGACACAATTCTAACATTTCTGGCTCTATACATCACCACAATGGATTTGAAATGACTGCAGACTGTCAGCTTTAATTTGAGGGTATTTACATCCAAATCAGGTGAACGGTGCAGGAATTACAGCAGTTTGCATCTGTGCCTCCCACTTGTTAAGGTACCAAAAGTAATGGGACAATTGGCTTCTCAGCTGTTCCATGGCCAGGTGTGTGTTATTCCCTCATTATCCCAATTACAATGAGCAGATAAAAGGTCCAGAGTCCATTTCCAGTCTGCTATTTGCATTTGGAATCTGTTGCTGTCAACTCTGAAGATGAGATCCAAAGAGCTGTCACCATCGGTGAAGCCTTCATTAGGCTGAAAAAACACAACAAACCCATCAGAGAGATGGCAAAAACATTAGGTGCGGCCAAAACAACTGTTTGGAACATTCTTAAAAAGAAGGAACGAGCCGGTGAGCTCAGCGACACCAAAAGACCCAGAAGACCACGGAAAACAACTGTGGTGGATGACTAAAGAATTCTTTCCCTGGTGAAGAAAACACCCTTTACAACAGTTGGCCAGATCAAGAACACCCTCCAGGAGGTAAGTGTATGTGTGAAAGTCAACAAACAAGAGAAGACTTCACCAGAGTGAATACAGAGGGTTCACCACAAGATGTAAACCATTGGTGAGCCTCAAAAACAGGAAGGCCAGATTAGAGTTTGCCAAACGACATCTAAAAAAGCCTTCACAGTTCTGGAACAACATCCTATGGACAGATGAGACCAAGATCAACTTGTACCAGAGTGATGGGAAGAGAAGAGTATGGAGAAGGAAAGGAACTGCTCATGATCCTAAGCATACCACCTCATCAGTGAAGCATGGTGGTGGCAGTGTCACGGCGTGGGCTTGTATGGCTGCCAATGGAACTGGTTCTCTTGTATTTATTGATGATGTGACTGCTGACAAAAGCGGCAGGATGAATTCTGAAGTGTTTCGGGCAATATTATCTGCTCATATTCAGCCAAATGCTTCAGAACTCATTGGACGGCGCTTCACAGTGCAGATGGACAATGACCCAAAGCATACTGCAAAAGCAACCAAAGAGTTTTTAAGGGAAAGAAGTGGAATGTTCTGCAATGGCCAAGTCAATCACCGGACCTGAATCCGATTGAGCTGCATTTCACTTGCTGAAGACAAAACTGAAGGGAAAATGCCCCAAGAACAAGCAGGAACTGAAGACAGTAGCAGTAGAGGCCTGGCAGAGCATCACCAGGGATGGAACCCAGCGTCTGGTGATGTCTATGTGTTCCAGACTTCAGGCTGTAATTGACTGCAAAGGATTTGCAACCAAGTATTAAAAAGTGAAAGTTTGATTTATGATTATTATTCTGTCCCATTACTTTTGGTCCCTTAACAAGTGGGAGGCACAGATGCAAACTGCTGTAATTCCTGCACCGTTCACCTGATTTGGATGTAAATGCCCTCAAATTAAAGCTGACAGTCTGCAGGTAAAGCACATCTTGTTTGTTTCATTTCAAATCCATTGTGGTGGTGTATAGAGCCAAAAATGTTAGAATTGTGTTGATGTCCCAATATTTATGGACCTGGCTGTAAATGCAGTTTTTTCCTCCAGTGACGAGCAGGCAGTAATCGGGAAGGAACGGTCTCTTCTCAATAATTGCCTGCTAGATCTGCACGTGTAAATGTATCTTAGAGGGGTTGTCTAAGATTTTCATATTGATGGCTTACATTCAGGATAGGTCATCAATATCAGATCGGTAAGCGCCTGACTCCCGACACCCCTGCCGATCAGCTGTTTGAATAGGCGGTGGCCCTCCGGTAAGCCCTGCGGCCTCTTCCTAGGTCATTGACATCAAGTTTATCGGTCACATAGCCTTGGTGCAGATCAGTCCCATTCAAGTGAATGGGGCTGAGCTGCAATACTAAGCACGGCCGCTATCAACTAGGCGGCGCTGTGCTTGATAAGTTGAGAGGAGGCTGCTGATCGGCGTTGACCTCTCCTGAAGATATTCCATCAATATCAAACACTTGGGAAACTCCCTCTAAGCCCTGCAACATAGAGATCTACTTGGCTGATTCTGGATGGTCTTGTAGTCCCAAAGGGCTTTGTCATCCACCTATAAAATCAAACAATGCATCAACGCGTTTTTCATTACACATTGTTATTTCTGAATGATTTTGAGTTTAATCCCGACTTGAAAACAGAGTGTGAATTTTGCCAGAAAAAAAAAAAAGCATTTTCACTCATTTCTGCAGACACTACGACAGCAATACTCTGCCGGGACCTTCCTTCCCTCCAGAAGTACTGTTCCCAGCAGGCTCAGGTGTGGAGGCCATGGTCATTCTTGCCTATTGTGAGCCCAACTCGTCTCTCTTCAAGTCTCACTGCATCCAAAGGGAAGGACAATGGCTGGGCAGCCACACGGATTGCCAGGGGGAGGATGCAGCCTGAAGAACATGCTGATGTGGCCTTCAGGGTCCTCAACCCTTGCAGAACCTCTTGGGCTCTCCATCCGGTGAGAGTCCAGACCTAGTTTGTTGAGCTCCAGCTGACACCTCAGGTGGCAGCCTAGGCAAAAGCCGGAGAACAGACCCGTGTACCCTCCGCTTCGGCTGAGCGTTGCCACTTGTCCCAGTCCCTTGCAGGAGGAGCCTTCTGGTCCGGAGAGATAGGGAATGGTTTACGGGGGGCATGCGATGGACCTCAACCTAGTGCACGCTGCAAGATTTTGATGCATGGGTGTAGAAAGCATGTTTCTTGGGAAAAAAACAAAACAAAAACATGCTGATGTAATCCTATAGGTTTGTAGGTTGAGGAGATGACCGGGAGATCAGAATGTAGCACGCACTCAGATACTGGAGCATATGTTCATCTTTGGCCGGAGCTCCACTTTAAAATGATCTTCCATCTCTCCATGTCTTCTGCAAGACAGAGTGACTCGAAGGGATTAACATCCTGCAAAACTCATGCTGTTGTTTCAACTACAACTCCCAGCAGGTACACCTGCTCGACTGTTCTCAGAACTTCCATAGAAGTAAATGGAACATGCTGGGAGTTGTAGTTTGACAACAGCTAGAGTGTTGAAGGTTGTTGACCCCCTCATCTATTGAGATATTGAGGACTCTTTAAGGCTTCACGTCTGTGCTATGGTCCACAAACCGAGGAATCACAAAATACAGACGCCTTCCGTGAGTAATCCGGATCCATAGAAATGAATAGGTCCATGTGCGATCCACAAAAAACGCGTAACGGACACGGATGCAAAATACGGTCGTGTGCAGGAGGCCAAAGGTAAGTCCACATCTACCAAAAGAGTCCATCACATATTCCACCACACGTTACAGAGCGAAACTGCAGCAAAAATGAGCAGCCTATCCGTGATGTGTGAACATGGCCTTCATCAGACGGCCACGGTATGGTCACCTACAAAGAGACGCCTCATAGCACACTGTCTCTTGACTAGCTCTGTCATCAGTCTAGAAGAGACAGATACGTCTGACTCACCTCCTGTGCACTGTGACATTGGAACATCACGAGACAGCTTGATTTACTGCTGTCTTCTCTCTAGAAATGACAGTCTCTTGGTTAGCTCTCTAGTGGACAGCATTAAATCGTGCTGAATGTCAGCGCTGTCACTTCTCCAGAAACAAACGACACTAAATCATGATCTTCTACCAGAGAGACCACATTTAATCAAACGGTCTCTTAGGATAGTATCACCTCCCTGGAAGAGACAGCAGAGCGGAGAAGAGATGTATCTATGTTCAGCGTGACCTCTGCAGAAGAGACACAATCTCTTCCTCTTCTAGAAGAGACACCTCCACCGTCTCCAGAACTGACTCCATCTCTAGAAGAGACCACAGCATCCTGGACTGTTTGTCAAGGTGTGTCCTCTCTATACAGATTTTACTAGGTCTCTTTATTCCTCTTTAAGACATCAGACTGTCTCTCAGAGAAGAGTCATCTCTCTAGAAGAGAGCGATAGATGAGGCTCTCTCAGCAGTGTTAACTCTCTAGAAGACAATATATCACCTGTTTTCTGCTCTCTAGAATAGATGATATACATCAGACTGTCTCTCAGAGCACTGTCATCTCTCTACAAGAGACATCTATATATAAGAAGAGACAGCAATGAATCCCATTCCCAACTGTCATGGTCTCTCGTACAGCAAAGAAATTACTCCATCAGACAGCAGTGTCACCTCTCTAGAAGAGACAATTCCACATCAGACAGTCTTTGGATTAGTGTCCCCCCATATGGAAGAGACAGTTCTACATCAGAGAAGCTCTTTGGACCAGTGTCTCCTCCTTGGATCAGTGACACCTCTATGGAAGAGACACCTGTACATCAGTCTTTTTTTTTAATCAATGTTTTCTCTCTAGAAGAGACAGTTCAGTAGTATGAAGTCTCTCTTATCAGTGTCACCTCTCTAGAAGAGACAGTTCTACATCAGTCTCCTATATCAGTGTCACCTCTCTAGAAGAGACAGTTCTACAGTCTCTTATCAATGTCACCTCTCTAGAAGAGACAGTTCTACATCAGTCTCTCATCAATGTCACCTCTCTAGAAGAGACAGTTCTACATCAGCCTCTTTTATCAGTGTCACTTCTCTAGAAGAGACAGTTCTACAATAGCCTCTTTTATCGGTGTCACCTCTCTAGAAGAGACAGTTCTACATCAGTCTCTTATCAGTGTCACCTCTGTAGAAGAGACAGTTCTGCATCAGTCTCTTATCAATGTCACCTCTCTAGATGAGACAGTTTTACATCAGTCTCATATCAATGTCACCTCTCTAAAAGAGACAGTTCTACATCAGTCTCATATCAATGTCACCTCTCTAAAAGAGACAGTTCTACATCAGTCTCATATCAATGTCACCTCTCTAGAAGAGACAGTTCTACATCAGCCTCTTTTATCAGTGTCACTTCTCTAGAAGAGACAGTTCTACAATAGCCTCTTTTATCGGTGTCACCTCTCTAGAAGAGACAGTTCTACATCAGTCTCTTATCAGTGTCACCTCTGTAGAAGAGACAGTTCTGCATCAGTCTCTTATCAATGTCACCTCTTTAGAAGAGACAGTTCTACATCCATCTCATATCAATGTCACCCCTCTAGAAGAGATAGTTCTGCATCAGTCTCTTATCAATGTCACCTCTCTAGAAGAGACAGTTCTACAATAGCCTCTTTTATCAGTGTCACCTCTCTAGAAGAGATAGTTCAACACCAGTCTCTTATCAATGTCACCTCTCTAGAAGAGACAGTTCTGCATCAGTCTCATATCAATGTCACCTCTCTAAAAGAGACAGTTCTACATCAGTCTCATATCAATGTCACCTCTCTAGAAGAGACAGTTCTACATCAGCCTCTTTTATCAGTGTAACCTCTCTAGAAGAGACAGTTCTACATCAGTCTCCTATAGCAGTGTCACCTCTCTAGATCAGACAGTTCTACATCAGCCTCTTATCAGTGTCACCTCTCTAGATGAGATAGTTCAACACCAGTCTCTTATCAATGTCACCTCTCTAGATGAGACAGTTTTACATCAGTCTCATATCAATGTCACCTCTCTAAAAGAGACAGTTCTGCATCAGTCTCTTATCAATGTCACCTCTCTAGATGAGACAGTTTTACATCAGTCTCATATCAATGTCACCTCTCTAAAAGAGACAGTTCTGCATCAGTCTCTTATCAATGTCACCTCTCTAGATGAGACAGTTTTACATCAGTCTCATATCAATGTCACCTCTCTAAAAGAGACAGTTCTGCATCAGTCTCTAATCAATGTCACCTCTCTAGAAGAGACAGTTCTACATCAGTCTCCTATATAAGTGTTACCTCTCTAGAAGAGACAGTTCTACATCAGCCTCTTTTATCAGTGTAACCTCTCTAGAAGAGACAGTTCTACATCAGTCTCCTATAGCAGTGTCACCTCTCTAGATCAGACAGTTCTACATCAGCCTCTTATCAGTGTCACCTCTCTAAAAGAGACAGTTCAGACACATCCGACGGTCTTTTGTGGCATTGGGTGTAAATCTTTGGGCGTCTCTATCGTTCCGGACACTTTGCTCTCTTCTGCTGAAATACTCTGCACTTCCTTAATAGTTTTCCTGACCTGAGCTGGGGGCACACGGTGGGATTAATGGCCGCGTCTGGACCCCCGTTAGGATCATTAATTCTCCCCGAGATGCTTAATAGCTTCTGCTGTCTCCCCGAGCTCAGACTCGCCGCCTTCTCGTCTTTGCCCCCTCTCGGAAGACACTGGAGGAGACTGGCTTATATGGGTTATAAAGTACGCCGGCGTGATAGCATCTGAAGGCTGCGTCCGGCGCGCCCGATAGCATCTCGCCTTGTCTCTGACTCATATTTCTCGCCGCTGACTCGTATTTCTGGCTCGGTGGCTCCCTGCCGGCCTCGTGCCGAGTATACAGATCGCGCTGTCTGCTCCGTCTTACAAGGAAAGCCTCGGCTCATCTTAAAGGAAGAAAATAAAACCGCTGTCATCTCCCTGGTGGAGGTAACAAAACAAAAAAACACGAAAACGTGACGATTTACAGCGCACGCCCCACAACGAAAGGCGATACCAGGAATTGCAGCAAAGCCCCTGTAACGACTCATTCGGGTGACGGCTACCCTTCCCATACACATGCATGCTCGGCTGAAAGTGCATGTATTCTGAATGGGGAGAATGCAGCTGCTAGACTCCGCTGTCATGATCAAACCCAACTGCCCGATCCTTATCTCCCCTGACATCTCGGGTAAAGACGGCCATATGCATTAACCCTCGTTCGGCCAACAGCTATCTCTCCCAAACCCCACCCCTAAATACACATGGAGTCCCAGCTCAGCCGAGTGTGCATGTGTGCTCAGTGGGGAGAAGGGAGTGAGCTGCTGCCCCAAAGAATCCGAGTTTGATCCTTAGGCCTCCTGCACACTCGGGCTGCAATGCACGAACACCGTCTGTGGGGCAGCCGCAGCTGATCGCGGAACCATTCACTTTAATGAGTTTGCGATCCGGTCGTTCTGCAAAAAGATAGGACATGTTCTATCTTTTTGCGGAACGGAACTATGGGATGAAACCCCACGTAGTGCTTCCGTAGGGTTCCGTACTTCCGTTCTGCATCTCCGGATTTGCGGACCCATTTAAGTGAATGGGTCTGCATCCGTGATGCGGAATGCACACGGAACGGTGCCCGCGCATTGCGGATCCACAAATGCGGTGCGCAATACGGCCACGGAGCGCACGCGTTCGTGTGCAAGAGGCCTTATCTCCCCGGACGTCTGCCACCGAGGGAGAGTCTATAAATTGAATGGTCGGCCAGGCGGTGGGTAGGTCACATGACTGACCACAAAGCATGTATACAAATTGCGCACGCAGCTCTGGATGTGACTGGAGTATACGACATCATAATTGGAGAAGAGTTTACGTTCAGTGTAAATTCTGCTAAAACTCCCGACGTCTGCAGCTTCAAAAGCCAGAACCAAGATTACAAGAGACCAGTGTGTAGCCAAGAAGAAGATCCGCGTAAAACAAAAAGCGGTCTGTGAGACGCCCGGGGGCCGCCTGATGAATAATGCAGCGCAGGAGATGTGCGGCGGTCTCACACTTTGTCTGCTGATAGACGGAGAAGAGACCATGCCTGAGAGACAGGTACAAGGGGTCTCCAGCCGAGAAATGACCCCCATCATGGCCCCCGGGATCCTGCACAGGACACTCCACAACTACTCATGTACTATAGGAACCAAAGAAGGAGGCAATGATGGGGATTGTAGTGCTGTGGGCGTCTCTGGATAGACAGCAGCTCAGGAGTCCAGAGTGTAGCGCTGTGTGGCTGTCACATCATATCACACATGATAGGCTTAGATACAGCAGCTCAGCAGACAGTATCACACATGGAAGGCTTAGATACAGCAGTGTGGATAGGATAACACATCAAATCACTCAATATAGGCTTAGATACAGCAGATCAGCAGACAGTATCACACATGATAGGCTTAGATACAGCAGATCAGCAGACAGTATCACACATGGAAGGCTTAGATACAGCAGTGTGAATAACACATCAAATTACTCAATATAGGCTTAGATACAGAGGCTTAGGAGTCCAGAATGTAGCGCTCCGTGGTTTTCACTTGGTATTGCACATTATAGGATTAGATACAGCGGCTCAGCAGACAGTATCACGCATGGAAGGCTTAGATACAGCAGCTCAGCAGACAGTATCACACATGACAGGATTAGATACAGCAGCTCAGCAGACAGTATCACACATGACAGGATTAGATACAGCAGCTCAGCAGGCGGTATCGCACATGACAGGATTAGATACTCAGCTCAGCAGACAATATCACACATAATAGGATTAGATACAGCGTCTCAGCAGACAGTATCACACATGATAGGATTAGATACAGCAGCTCAGCAGACAGTATCGCACATGATAGGATTAGATACAGCATCTCAGCAGTCAGTGTCTCACATGATAGAATTAGATATGTAACGCCCCATAGTGGTGTTACCACTTCTGCACCCTGCTACTGTCTTTATTGGTTAACCTCATGTCACCATGTGTATTTATGTCAGGTCCTAAACACTGTGCATATTTATTTCTTGTAACTGTTATTGTTCATGTAATTTACCTGATTCACCAGAAGGTGGCAGCAAGCATGGCAGAGCTATATTTACAGAGGATGGAGCCTTCCTTCCATTCTAGTTCTCCCTCTAAGGAGGGGAGGGTCTTAGTTAGAGGTCGGTCTAGCTTACCCCCTGCTAGGGGAAGGTTCAGCTTACCGCCTCCTATAGGTAAGGTGTGCAGCAGGTGCACGTCCCTGCTGGACGTGCTATGTCTAGGGCAGCTAGAGCACCTTCAGCTCTGTTGGATGTGGAGGCTACAGTTTGGAGCCTCTGAAGCCAGGAGGACAAGTTCCCTGGATTAAGCTAAAGTCACACTACAAAGAGAAGTTACAGCATCCTGCAGAAGCAGAGATTATATTTAAGCCTGTCAGCACAGCAGAGCCAGAGAGCAACCGATGTAGCATAGCTGAATGTGTTCGCCCGCCAGAGTTAATACTAAAGCCTGCTGGGAACCAAGTCAAAGCCTGAAACTGTTGGAGAAATGTTTATGCAAAGTAAAGCTGTTATTGAACTTCATCACAAGGTCTGGACTCAATTTATTTAATCATCCCCTTCATCAACAATCCCCCTTTTGTTGCTTCAGGGCCAACGCCTGGTGTCCAGCGTATCCAGGTAGGAGCACCGTGACACGTGCACCGACATTAAGGGACATTTAGGACGCCCCAACACCACTCTGGCATTCCTACACCTTGGTACTATCCACAGTATCACTAAAAGGGGCCCTGTGCCCTTGTTGCTTCAATGCAACTGGTGTCACGAAACAAGTACTAGTACTCTTAAAGGGCCCTGGGGGGAGGCGCCCGCTCAGCAGACCGTATCACACGTGATAGGACTGGATACAGCAGCTCAGAAGACCTTTTCACATATGACAGGCTTAGATACAGCAGTTCTGGCGTTTCGCCACCACGTAGATGTGTCGTCACATTGTCTCAGTCACTATCAGTTTTAGGCCTCATTCACACGTCAGTGTTTTCCATCAGTGATTTTGAGCCAAATCCCAGTGCGGGTCAGAGACACAGAACAGGAGGAGATCTTTCCTTTAGGCCCCCTTTAGGCAGCGTGCTTCCTGTTGCCGTATTGCGGAATGCATTTGCGGATCCGCAATACACGGGTGCCGTTCTGTGGGCATTCCTGGGTCCGCAAATCTGGAGATGCGGAATGGTGCGGAACGGAAGCACGGAACGGAACCCTATGGAAGCACTACGGAGTGCTTCCGTGGGGTTTCGTCCCGTACTTCCATTCCGAAAAAAGATAGAACATGTCCTATTCTTTTGCGGAACGGCTAGATCGCGGACCCATTCAAGTGAATGGGTCCGCGATCCGCTGCGGCTGCCCCACGGACTGTATTCGTGCATTGCGGCCCGCAGCACGACCACGGGGTGCACACGTTCGTGTGCTGGGGGGCTTATACCTTACCTCTCTGTGGCTCACAATCACTGATCGAACACTGACGTGTGAATAAGGACCTATTCAGCCATTTTTGGTATGTACTGTAGGTCGGTGTCACCGAGGAAAAGGTCACGGTTAATGGTGACAGATCCGAGGACGTCTCTCCGTCCTTCGTCTCTGCGGCCATTAGAGGGGTGCCGCCTGGGACAGGAGCCCTGCGCTCAGTGAAGCCCTGACAGGGACGGTCGTGTGGTGTCACGGAGGTGACGCTTAATGCAATGACGGAATTGTTTGGGCTTTTTCCTCAGCTCCATTACTGACCTTGGAACGCGCGGGCCGGGAGGCTGCTGCAATCAAACACTGTGATTTCCCGCCACGGCGATTAGTATGCGGAGAGAGGCAGCGGCGCCTTCAGCCGGGAGAGAGACGGCCTGAAAGATGTCATTTTTCAGCCGCTGACACAATCCTCTCCCTCGCTCCCTACAAACGCCTGATATTTATCGAAGGAAGGGATATACATATACATATATATTTTAGGTGATGGGAGCGAGAGATGCCGGCTCCCTTGAGGGGAAAATAGATCTCATTTGCCACTTCCTTCATGGAGAGATTTGTGAGGCTCAGAGTTTACTGCCTGTCGCTTCCCCTCCGCCGCTAACAAGCAATGTTCTGCCGCGTCCTCACAGCTCAGGGGTTCTCGGCTCAAGTCCTTCCCAAGATGATACCCCTAATCTGGAACCTGGGCCAGTGATGGCAAGCTCCTGGGACTAGAGCCAAGCGTGAGCCAATAAAGAGCAGCCACAGACTGGAGAAGAGGGAAATGTCCAGCATATCCCCGGACACAGGCATAGCAAATCTGAGCTGCACTCACTATTCTGCTGGTGGAGTCACTATGTACATACAATACATTACTTATCCTGTACTGATCCTGAGTTACATCCTGTATTATACTCCAGAGCTGCACTCACTATTCTGCTGGTGGAGTCACTGTGTACATACATTACATTCCTTATCCTGTACTGATCCTGAGTTACATCCTGTATTGTACTCCAGAGCTGCACTCACTATTCTGCTGGTGCAGTCACTTGTACATACATTACATTACTTATTCTGTACTGATCCCGAGTTACATCCTGTATTATACTCCAGAGCTGCACTCACTATTCTGCTGGTGCAGTCACTGTGTACATACATTACATTACTTATCCTGTACTAATTCTGAGTTACATCCTGTATTATACTCCAGAGCTGCACTCATTATTCTGTTGGTGCAGTCACTGTGTAAATACATTACTTATCCTGTACTGATCCCGAGTTACATCCTGTATTATACTCCAGAGCTGCACTCACTATTCTGCTGGTGCAGTCACTGTGTACATACATTACATTACTTATCCTGTACCGATCCTGAGTTACATCCTGTATTATACTCTAGAGCTGCACTCACTATTCTGCTGGTGCAGTCCCTGTGTACATACATTACATTACTTATCCTGTACTGATCCTGAGTTACATCCTGTATTATACTCCAGAGCTGCACTCACTATTCTGCTGGTGCAGTCACTGTGTACATACATTACTTATCCTGTACTGATCCTGAGTTACATCCTGTATTATACTCCAGAGCTGCACTCACTATTCTCCTGGTGCAGTCACTGTGTACATACATTACATTACTTATCCTGTACTGATCCTTAGTTACATCCTGTATTATACTCCAGAGCTGCACTCACTATTCTGCTGGTGCAGTCACTGTGTACATACATTACATTACTTATCCTGTACTGATCCTGAGTTACATCCTGTATTATACTCCAGAGCTGCACTCACTGTTCTGCTGATGGAATCAAGAATTACAACTTGATCAGGTTTAATATTTATGATAAAAATATATACAAATACAGACCTAGCACTTCTCACAGCTGAGGGTTTGCTATAAATGTATCCAATTTTCTAGACAATGGAGTCCAGGTTCTTTAGCTCACAGACTGACAGGCACATAGGACCCTTTAAAAAATTAACAGAGATTAACTGTGAAATTCTGAATGCAGTAGTGGATGGGGTGAGGAAAACGATGCGATAGGATGTTATATTTGCCTAGAAGTGGACTGTCCCTTTAAGAGTGCCTGCTCCAATGCCTGACGTAAAGCGCGCAGTGGGTTATAAAGAACGGGATCTCTTCAGTTATAAAGCACAAGGCTCGTGCTGTAGGTTCTCGCGCACAGAGCAATGATTCCTTCCCCTTAATTAAACCACGTATGGAGCGCCGCTTCCAAGAGGGGATTTATACATTTGTTCCAAGGAGAAGGGAGCCGAGCGGCATCGCTCCCAGGACCGGCAAGCTTGGAGGAAAAAAAAAAAAGATTTATATAGGTCACCAAGCTTACAAGCCCTGGTTGTAACGCTCGCCTCCTCTGTATATGCTCCCAGGCGGTCCGGAGTCCATCCGTCAGATGTATGAATGTGATTTATCCGGTCATAACGCCTCTCCAGTACAATGTAAAGGAGCGCAGAGGGTGAAGCGGCAGATCGCGGCAATTATAGGATACTACGTAGCACCCGCACATATAGAATACACATCATTACGGAGGGTTCCCATGGGAGACAACAATATCAGTCACAGACAGGGGATAAACTGACATAATTAACGGCCTATAATGAAAAACGCAACGAGTGCGATATTAGAAAGGTGAAAAACGTTCCATTCAAGGAAATGTGTCATCGGAAAATGACCTACTTATGCTAAATGTATCTTAAGGAATTTTCGGTGGTTATTTTTAATTTTCCATGTCAATGTCTATATATAAAAAAAAAAATAAAAAAAAAAAAAAACACAAAACATAAAATCCTGCAGTTTTATCACTGGCCACTACGACTAATAATAGGCGCCACTTCTTGGTCTGTACAGATCACATTACTGTAGTTATCTGCTTATTGTTATAGGCAGGATTAGAATGACAGATATCACCTCTCTATATAGATAACACAGGATCCACTATTCATAATAGGTGATATCACAGCTTATCTTCTCCCTCCTGAACTTTGCACACTAGATAGCTCTCTTATAGAAGTCAATGAGGTCAGCTCCTGTCCATTGTGTCTATGGCCCATGTGGCTGCCTCTAAATGCTGTTTAGAGTAGCTCGGATCAAGATGGCCGCCCCCATAATTATGTTGAAAACGAAAGAATAAGAAAAACTAACAACTCAGAAAATAAAAATAGGTTAGAAAAAAAAAAGGATATGTGGTTCCTATCTAGTTTTGGCAGGAAAAATTTGTTGGTGACACATTCCCTTTAATAGGGTTCTCTTCTAGTTCTCAGGATAGGCCATCAATATCCGATCAGCAGGGGTCCGACACCCCGCACCCCTGCCGATCAGCTGTTTTGAGAAAGCTCCGGAACTACTGCGCTACAGTAACGGGCTCCGTCCACTACACAAAGGATGGAGCTGTAGTTCCGGAGCTACTGCAGAACAGCTGATGGGCGGGGTGCAGAGTGTTGGATCAGATATTGACGGCCTATGTGGAGAACAGCCCATTGATATAAAAGGAACAGAAAATATCTTTTTGTAAAAGGAGAGTCCCCATAATCACTGACTGTGTACCACTGATGGACCCCCAGTGCTGGAAAACCTGGCAAGCAAGTGAGTAATTCTCTAACAGTGCCTCCACAGGAGAAATTAGGCATTACACAATAGTCACATGTGTAAAACATGGATGTGCCTGGTCCTCCATGGACAAATGTCCTTGTAGATACTTTCTGCTCTGGCTGATTCATGGAGATTTCAATCTTAGGACCTTAGGGTTTTCTGATTAAGGATATTGGTGGCGGGTCATCAGGAAAGGCCGTCAATATCAGATATCAGGGGGTCTGACTTTAAGTAGGGGCGATGCAGAGTATTGCAGTTCACCCCATTCAAAAGAAAGGCTTGAAGATGCAATATTAAGGGGAAGGCTCACCAGCCAAGCAGAATTACCATAATGGGATCTGAAATGCTGGCTGTCGGACAAAAGCTGTTGCACACAGTAGTTTTTGTAAGGCAGAAAACTGGTTGTGGGTGTAAACCTATCCTAAGTAGGGCGCATGCAACAGACAGAGGTACAAGGAAGAGGCTACACCGCTCGCGCTACAACTCCCTCAAACAGTTGAGCAACGCTGGTGGAGACCCTAACCAATCCGATATATCGATGGACTACCCTGAGGATAACCCATCAACATCCTGAATCAGAAAAGCCTGTGGAAAAGCTGCAACCTTTTACAGTAGCAACAAAGTAAATTAGACTTAAAGGGGTTGTCTGGGTTCAAAGCTGAACGTGGACATACCCTTATTTTCACCCAGGCAGCCCCCCTGAGGCTAGCATCGGAGCATCTCATGCATCTAGATCGCGCAGGGCATGGGTTCTTTTGTTTTCAATAACACACTGCCGGGTGGAAATTTCCGCCCGGCGGTGTGTTCGGTGACGTCACCGGCTCTGATAGGCGGGCTTTAGCGCTGGCCTAGCCATTTTACTGGCTAAAGCAGCGCTAGATCCCGCTCATCAGTGCCGGTGACATGACCGGGTTCCTGGCAGCCCCATGGAGAGCCCCGGTACGTCACCGGATCTCCAAAAAATGCCTTTGCCCTGCGCGATTTAGCGCAGGGCAAAGGAGAACATCGGAGCATAAACTGCTCCGATGCTCACGTCAGGGGGGCTGCCGGGGTGAAAATGGAGGGATGTCTGGGTTCAGAGACAGAACCCAGAAAACCCCTTTAAAGGCTATGTACACCTTTGGGCAATTTTTTTTAAAATTAAATTGTGCTCATTTTGAGCTAAAAATCATTTTTTCAATTGGTCTTTATTAAAAAATATGGAGTCCTTTTTTGTGTACAGAGCTGAGATGCCCTAGTAGCAGCCTGTGGGTTTCCTGTCTTTTCCGTCAGTTGGGGAGCAGACAGGCTCCTTATCTCTGCTCTCTGACATTATAAACACTCATTGTAGCTCAGTTCTTATCTTACTGATAAGAATGTAGGTTAAATAAGTGTTTATGACCTCTCAATAAAAGGGGCAAGAACAGGACATTTTTGCGGGGCCGCAGAACGGAGATACACGGTGTGCTGTCGGCATCTTTTGCGGTCCTGTTGAAATGAATGGTTCCACATTCGACCCGCAAAAAATGCGGATCAGATGCGGACAAAAAACACGGTCGTATGTATGAGCCCTAAGTCCGAATCTTCTACTGGGGTATTTTAAGGCTACTTTCACACTAGCGTCTCTATTTTCCGTCATAGGATCTTAATACCGGAAAAAAACGCTTCCGTTTTGTCCCTATTCATTGTCAATGGGGACAAAATGTAACTGAACTGAACAGAATGTAACGCTTCAAAATGCAGTCCATTCCGTTCTCATACCGGAGAGCAAAGCGCAGCAGGCTGCGGTTTTCTTTCCATCATGGGATGTGGAGCAAGACGGATCCGTTATGACCCACAATGCAAGTTAATGGGGACGGATCTGTTTTCTCAGACACAATAGAAAACGGATCCGTCCCCCACTGACTTTCAATGGAGTTAATGACGGATTTGTCTTGGCTACGTTACAGATAATACAACCGGATCCGCTCATAACGGATGTAGACGGTTGTATTATCAGTAACGGAAGCGTTTATGCTGAACCCTGCCGCATCCAGCAAAAACGCTAGTGTGAAAGTCGCCTAATGGGTTTCCTGAACTTCACGACCCCCTCGGATACAATGTAACAATATATGCACCACGTTTCATACACGACAAGCATTCCCATTCTTCTCCGCTTTCTTCCCCATTTTCTTCACAATCGGCGGCAATCTACAAATAGATAAGGAGCGCCGGGCGCCATAAGACGTTATCGCGCGGCACATATGACTTTCCCTGCTCCAGTAAATCACAGCTTCTTGTGAGAATTATCTCAGGTTAAATGAGCATCAGCGTCTCGTAGGCAAAGATGTCTCACAGTCTAATGATGGTTTGTGCTGCGGGGGTCTACGGGACGGACGGACCCTGGCACCCCCTCCCCCTCCCCTCCCAAAACCTCCGGGGAACGTCGCTGATCGCCTGGCGGGACAAACGGCAGAATAAATACTTGAGGCCGGTTAAGTGTTGCACGGTATAATTCAATTTGGCAGCACACTCGTAGATTTGACACTTCAGAGCGACTGTGGTCCTTTTTCACACGCGGCGCGTTATTACTCTGCTAATTAATAATCCGGCCGCTCGAAGGACAAATGGATGCAAATCCAAACTCATTAATATTTAATTGGGAATGAAAGACTTAGCTCCTTCATGCGCATAAACATTCGTGTAAGCGAGGCCTCTGAAGAGGTGAAATATTCCCCCCAGTAAATGAGAGGAGCCGTTTGTTAGCCATACAGGCTCCTATAAATAGCAGAGCCGGCGAGTCCCTGATTAGACACAGAGCAGCAGATCGGAGGGTGGGGGGGTGGGCAACCGGACACTGAATCCAGGATGAGGGGCCCAGTTTCAATCTGGAAATATCTTCATGAAAGCAAACTTTCCATCTGCGGCAGAATACATACGACGTATGGATGTATATCTGATAGATACAGACCTCTCAGATTCGCCCCTGCCGCCAAAACGGAGACCACACGACCTCCGCCCCAGGGCCGATGTCAAAGCAGAGGTGAGGACACCACACTGTCCTCTACACACTTTCTAGTCTGGTTAAGATAATGGGAGTCATTTACTAACATCCGTAGCTAGTTTTTGGCATAAAAAAGTCACATGACCCGGTTTTGCGCCCTTTTAAATGCCCGTGCGACATCGTTTTTATGCCACTCTTGCCACTTGGGATGGGGCCCGGAATATCCTGGCAAATTTACTAACATTTACGCCTGGAAGCAGGCAAAAATGTTGGCGAAGAACTACTGCAGGCGCACAGACTGCCAGAGAATGCGACTAATTTATGACGAGAGGCGCGCGCGCGTGTGTTGGGGGGGGGGCGATTAATGACCATCGTAAAATTCCAGTCTTTATAAACGACCCCCCATGTATTTTAGCGTAAGGCCTCATGCACATGGCTGTAGTCCGCTAATTGCAGATCCACAAAACACAATGAGCGCTATGTGCACTCTGCATTTTTCGTATCGGAATGTCGTTTTTAAGAACTGCCTATTCTTGTCCGCAAAACGGACAAGAATGGGACATGTTCTATTTTTTTAGGCAGGGCCGTAAAATGGACATACGGATGTGGACAGCACACAATGTGCTGTCCGTATCTTTTGCAGCCCCGTTGAAATGAATGGGTCCGCATCCGATCCGCAAATAATGTGGATCAGATGCGGACCAAAACCACGGCCGTGTGTCTTTGGAATGCTGTTTCTGGACCAGGTCTACGCTGGACTCCCGCTCAGCTGTTTTCGGAACTCGCATAGTAGTGAATGGAGAGTGCTGCGAACACTCAGCCACCTTTTCATTCCCAGTGGCCACGGGATGGGGGTCCACAGTTTTGGAGATGAGGGTCTCGGAGGTGGCACCCACATCTAAAAGACAATTAGGATGTATGTCATAATGAGTTCATGGTCAGCACAATGCCGACTGATTCTCAGCGCCAGTGGAAAGAATTATGAATGCAGCTCTGGAGGTGACTAAAGAAGATGTGACTCAGGATTAGAACAATATAAAGGATCCAAAGGTATTCCACATCATATACAGATTAGTGGGATATTCCTATGTGGACTTTGGTACGTCCATAGAACATGCCATAAATGTCCAAAGATGGGACCTGCACCTATTTCAAGAAAGGGGCCCCCGTCTTGCACAGCTGGGAATGGTGAGGTGGCTGCAAATACGTGGCTCTCTCCTTTCACTTCCATGGGTTGTCCAAAAATAGCCAACTTTTTTAGATCTCCCATGGAAGTGAATGGAGAGAGCTGGGCATGAGCAGCCACCTCTCCATACCCAACACTGGAAGACGGGACCCCCTTCTTGAAACAGGTCAGGCATGTGAGGACCTCTCCATTCACTTTTATGGGATGTCTGAAAATAGCTGAGCACCCTTACTCAGGTCTTTTCAGATCTCCCATGAAAGTAAATGGAAAATGCTGCGCAAGCGCAGCCACCTCAGTGCTTCTGGCAGCATGAGACGGGACCCCCTTCTTGAGATAGTTGCAGTTCAGGAATGTATGGACCTCTCTATTCACTTCTACGGGATGTCCAAAAATAGCTGAACACCCTTACCCAGGTCTTTTCATATCTCCCATGAAAGTGAATGGACAAAGCCGCGTGTGCGCACCCACCCCTCCGGTCTTGGCGTTGTGAGACGGGGCCGTGTTCTCAATGTGGGACCTTCACCTCTTGGACATTAAGGCATTAAAACACCATAAATGTCCAGATGGGAATAGCCCTTCGACGGTACGTCCACTCAGGGCTCTGAATGAATGGGTCCGCATCCGTTCCGAAATTTTGCAGACCCATTTATTCAAATGGGGCTGCAAAAGATGCTCACAGCGCGCGGTGTGCTGTCCGCATCCGCGGCCCCGCAAATAATATAGAGCATGTCCAATTCTTGTGGACAAGAATAGGCCTTTTTTTATATAGCGCCGGCCCTGTGCGTTCCACAAAATGCGAAATGCACGCAGCTGCTATCCGTGTTTTGCGGATCCGCAAAACCTTCTGAATGAGCCCTTAGGATGCTTTTCTGCAGAGGAAAATCTGCAGGAATTCTGCATCAGTAAAAAAATTTTGCTGCGGATTTCTTTGCAACCAGTGGAAATCCACGGCGTAACGTGACATGCTGCAGATCTAATATCCGCATCTCAGGTCAAGTTATGCGCGGTTTCCGCTGCCGATCATTTCCAGATTCTGCAAAATCTCATCCACTATGCTGGTACTGTAATACACTGCAGCATGCCGATCCGAAAATCTGCCACGTGTGAACCAGTAGTTACCGGGTGATGTGAGTGATACCATGCGTCGGACGGCTTCTCTCCCGCTAGTGCCAGCGCCTTCCCTGGCTGCACCTTCCATATTAACACTCTGACCAAATAACGAAGAAGCGGTAATTAAAACCCAGTCCTTGACAGAGAGCGCTGGGTATTTTTAGCGAGGCGCTTAATTATGTACCGCTAGCCTCAGTTATGAAGATAAATGAGAAAGATGCCTTATCGCTGCACTAATTACTACATCTGCGCAATCAGCTCGGTGGCACCCGTAAACACATGTTCCCGCACCCTCCTGTACAGGGAAAGCAGCGGTCATATGCTCCGGCGAGGAGAACGAGGCGCAGAGGCTGAGAAGAAGATTCCGTTATTCATTGCAATTTGCAGCGGAGCCGGTTACAGACACCAGAATTGTGCATACGTGTCCGACCACCGATAAGTCCCTGCGCCACTATCCGCAGTCAGTACTGACGAGCGAGACAGCAACTAGTGCCAATAGGAGAGCGGTGGCTGACGAAAAAGCAAAGGATATAGACCGGAAACATAGATATTGTGCTATAGGATGGCCCCCAAAATATTAGCTGCATTGGACTTCCATTGGACAGCTTGAGTCCTGCTCCTACCGTATTTTGTTTCCGAGTCTGTTCCGTTTTTTTGCAGATAGGATGCAGACACATTCATTTCAACGGGTCCGCAAAACATGCGGACAGCACACTGTGCGCTGTCCGCAACTGTATGTCCGTTCCGTAGCCTCGCAAAAAAGATAGAACATGTCCTATACTTGTCTGTTTTGCGGAAAAGGATAGGCATTGTTACAATGGATCCGCAAAAAAAAGGATACAACACCGATGTCACATGAACGTCATGCTTATTTTATGCGGATCCGCGTTTTGTGGACCACAACATATATATATGTTGGGTGCACGAGTCCTGAGGGATGTGGGTGCAGATATTGGGGGAGATTTATCAAAAGCGATGTAATGGAAAACTGGTTTAGTTGCCCATAGCAACCAATCTAAGCCACTTTTCCTTTAGGGCACGTGCCCACGAACATAAGGGCTCTGTGCCCGTGCTGCAGAATACAAATAGCGGTCCACAATGCACTGGCACCGGCTGTGCTGCGGATGCGGACCCATTGACTTGAATGGGTCGGCAATCCGCAAAATATGACAAAAGATATCTATTGCGGTGTGGAGGCACGGATGGGAAATCCCACAGAAGCGCTTCCGATCCGTGCCTACGCTCTGCAAAAGATATCAGTCTTCGGTCGTATCTGGCGGATCTTGGACTTATTCAAGTCAATGGCTCCGCATCCGCAATTTGTAATTCTGCAACCTGTCAATTTCTAGGGAAGTCAAAATCAGCAAGAACACATCATTGTTGTAAACTATGATACGGATTACCTGCAGAGCTGCAGCAAAATCCGCAGGACGGAAAATTGTGTTGACACGTGTCCACCGCAGTCAGTCACAGCCTTCAGCATGATTGGGTGTGGATTTCCCCGTGGTCTCTGTCTCTGTCTCTTGCAGCAGATCCAACCCGTGTATGTTCACACCACGCTACAAATTTAGGTGCGGAATCCTTTTTAAAAATCTATTGGAAGAGGTTTTTTTTTGTACCAGTTTTGATATGACTTTTTTTTACCTCCTATTGAGTTCAATGGTAATTTTCACCCAGAATCTGCACCAAGAAGGAACATGTTGCTCTCTTTTTGGCCTAATGCACACGACAGTTTATTTTCACGGTCCGCAAAAACGGGGTCTGTGATCCGTGACCGTTTTTTCGTCCGTGGGTCTTCCTTGTTTTTTGGAGGATCCACGGACATGAAAAATAAAAAAAAAATCTAAGTCAAGTTTGCCATTGAAATGATAGGAAAAAACGGACACGGATCACGGACACGGATCACGGACACTGATGACAATCTTGTGTGCATCCGTGATTTTTCACGGACCCATTGACTTGAATGGGTCCGTGAACCGTTGGCCGTGAAAAAAATAGGACAGGTCATATTTTTTTCATGGCCAGGAAACACGGATCACGGATGCGGCTGCCAAACGGTGCATTTTCCGATTTTTCCACTGACCCATTGAAAGTCAATGGGTCCGCGAAAAAAAACGGAAAACGGCACAACGGCCACGGATGCACACAACGGTCGTGTGCAGGAGGCCTTTCCCTGAAGGAGATTATTAATCGACATGCAGAACTGATTTCCAGCTGCAGAAATGTCTGCAACAAGATCTGCTGTGTGTGAAGCTACCCTGAGGATTTCAAATTTGAAAACAATGGGGGAGATTTATCAAAACTGGTGAAAAGGAAAACTGGCCTAGTTGCCCATAGCAACCAATCAGATTCCATCTTCTATTTTCAGAGCTCTTCTGTCTCAGTTGCCCATGGCAACCAATACGATTCCACCCTTCATTTTTCAGAACTTCTCTGGCTCAGTTGCCCTTAGCAACCAATCAGGTTCCACCTATCATTTTTCAGAGCACCACTGGCTCAGTTGCCCATAGCAACCAATACGATTCCACCCTTCGTTTTTCAGAGCTTCTCTGGCTCAGTTGCCCTTAGCAACCAAACAGGTTCCACCTTTCATTTTCAGAGCTCTTCTGGCTCAGTTGCCCATAGCAACCAATCCGATTCCAGCTTTCATTTTCAGAGCACCTATTGCTCAGCTGCCCTTAGCAACCAATCAGATTCCACCTTTCATTTTCAGAGCTCTTCCGGCTCAGTTGCCCATGGCAACCAATCCGATTCCAGCTTTCATTTTCCAGAGCTCCTTTAAAAAATAAAAGGTGGAACCTGATTGGTTGCTATGGGCAACTGAGCCAGTTTTCTTTTACGCCAGTTTTGATAAATCTCCCCTGATGGGATTGAGAGCAGAATCTGTGCAGAAAGTACACCAAAATTCATGTGAAAAATCCACCTTGCGAGCATGGCGTCATATTGATAGGCCTCATTCACATCTCCATTTGTGGAGATGAGCCAGAACGGCCTGCTGGATCTCACAGATCCCGCATCCCTGGATCCTCTATTTCACTGCTGGATCCCCAATGACTGCAATGGGGTCCAGTCGTGAACCGGCCGATTTCCCGCACAAATGCCGGTGTCTGTCCGTAAGCCGGCATTTTTGCCGGAAATCAGTAGGATCACCACCGGACCCCGTAGCAGTCAGTGGGAATCCAGTGGTGAAGTAGAGGATCCGGCAACGCCGAATCCGTGCAAGAACAGCCTGCCGGGTCCACAAACGGGCGATGTGAACGAGGCCATACCTCGTCCCAAGCCTGTTAGCAGGGAATGATCAGGAAAGGTTTTCAGCTTCTGGGTGTAAATTAGGATGTCAGCATTCACTGACAGCAGGCAGAGATCTTGAAGTTGGCAAAAACTTGAAATCGAACAGATTAATAATGGTGATTAAGCACATGAAGGGTGCATTTTGGAAGCGTATCCATGGGCCTGGCCTGCAGCCATAATCAAATGATAACGAGAGGTATAGAATTATACAATACAACCGCTCCGATTCAGTAATGAAAATGACTGCACTTTTCTCTCTGTTACTAATGATTTTCCTATCTATTCATTAAATGGTAATTATACAACTTGTACGAAGAACGATGTGAAAAAAAAATGCATTTCAAATACTGAATATTTATAAGCGCCTTCACCTACAGTGATTTTCATAAATAGGGAACGTGTAAATGACATCTGCTCTTACTCGCTGCTCCACCTGTGGGGGCACAAAAAAATAGCTAAATGTAGGAGGAGGACTGGATTCTGAACCAAAGCAGTTCACCGTGGGAAAGCTGCCGATTACACGCACTCTCTGAAGTGCTGAATGTTCCTCATGTTCCTCTAGTGGCTGAGGAGGCGTTTTAAGATTAAGAGTGCGCACAATTAATTGTAGTGTATCTTCTGACACGTTGCAGAAACATAAAGGTGGGTGTACGAGCAGTGAGACCCCCACCGCCATAAAAAGACGCACGGCTTCTGAGGGTCAGTCCTCTTGGCTTCTGGACAACTTCTCTCCGGAGAGAAGCTCCCAGACCGTTGACAGCACTGGCTCAACATCTTCTCCCCTTAGTTCTTGGCACCAAGAAGGACAGCACAATTTTATTTGTTCTGGCAATTGCTGGATATCTTAATGTCACGATTCGTTTTCATTTTTTTTCTATGAGTTCAGTATTTTCTAAACATCTGGAGAAGACAAAAGCCCAAGTCTGATGGCCTGCAGAGGTCTCAGCCTAGTCCTCTGTGAAAACCCCAACCAGGTCCTCTGCAGAAGCCTCAGCCTAGTCCTCTGTGGAAGCCCCAACCTGATACTCTGCAGAAGCTTCAGCTTAGTCCTCTGTGGAGGCCCCAACCTGGTGCTTTGCAGAAGCATCAGCCTAGTCCTCTGTGAAAGCCCCAACCTGATCCTCCGCAGAAGTGCAACAGGCGGCCTACTCCTAGGGCCCTCTATGTCGCGTCCCAGGTCTAGGAAATGCCGAGTGGTATGTTGCGGCCTAAAATGTCTCTTTATGTGTCACTGTGCTCCTACCTGGATATGGCTGGACCCCAGTCTTTGGCTCTGAAGCAATAAATAGGTAAAATAATTGAGGGATTTGAAGAAATAACTTGAGTCCAGACCTTGAGATGAAGTTCAATGGCAGCTTTATACTTGAATAAATGTTTCTCCAAACAGTTTCAGGCTTTGTCTTGGTTCCAGCAGGCTTTAGCATTTAAATGGCAGGCAAACTCAACTCTGCTATAACTGTTTCTCTCTGACTCTGTTGTACTGACAGGTTGGCCGTATAACTTAGTTTCTTCTGTATGCTGCACTTCTTCTCTGTAGTCTGACTCTAGGTTATGCCAGGGAACTTTTCTCCTGGCTCCTGGGCTCTGGCTAGCATGGGCACATCCAGCAGAGACCTGCCCTTGCACACCCTTCCCCTAGCTGGGGGTAAACTAGACTCCAACTGAAACTGGTCCCCACCCTTCCTGCAGGAAGTAGGACAAGCCCAGTTATCTCCAGAGAAGTTATAATGGAATGGCAAGTTCCATTCTCTCTAAGGCTACTTTCACCCTAGCGTTAGAAGAATCTGGCAGGCAGACCCTTTACCGGATTTCAATACCGGAAAAGAATAACGATAGTGTGAAAGTACCCTAAGATAGCTCTGCCATCTTTGCTGCCACCTGCTGGTGAACTAGACACATTACATGAACATAACAGTTGCAAACAGATTAGGAATGCACAGTGTGGAGGACCTGTAAATAAATGCATAAGTGACATTTTGTTAGACCAATACAGACAGTAGCAGGGTGCAGGAGTGGTAACACCACTCTGGGGTGTTACAGAAGCCTTGGCCTAGTCCTCAGTGGAAGCCCCAACCTGATCCTCTGCAGAAGCATCAGCCTAGTCCTCTGTGGAAGCTCAAAACGAATTCACTGCAGGAGCCTCAGTCTAGTCTTCTGTGAAAGCCCCAACCTGGTCTTCTGCAGAAGCTTCAGCACAGTTGTTTGTGGCTGTTTCATGCTAGTGTTCTGTGGCAGTCCCAGCCCAGTCATCTGCAAAAACCCCAACTCAAGGCCCTTAATCAGCATCAGTCCCGTTCCCTGCAGAAGTCCCAGCTTGCTACTCTAAGAAGCCCCGGCCTGGTCTTCTGCAAAAGTCCCAATAATATGCAGAAGCCCCAGGCAATCCCCTTTGGAAGCACCAGCCAAGTCCTCTGCACAAGCCCCAGTTTAGTCTTTTGTGGGAGAAAGAAGGTTCAGTGGCCCCAACCTGGTCTTCTACAAAAAGTAGACTCTTCACTGGGTAATCTGGGTAAATGTGCAACTTGATATTATCAAGGGCCCACGTGCTAGCTTTCCTTCCAGTCTTCACCAATGCCAAAGCGCAATACCAGTGGTGTAACTTAAGCAGTTCAAGTTACCTTCTTGATGGGCACTTTTCGCAGTCTACAAATAGAGTGGCCATCATCCCAGAAATATCTTGTGCTCCTCGCACACTAATAATAGTAGTGCTATAACAGGTGTGTCCTAACCCAACCTCCAATTCCAATATTGGGACTAGATATTTGGGTCAGTCAAGGGTTTCCACCTCTTCTTCCACCTGTGCCATGACCAGAGTTTAACAGATCCCCCTGGTTTTTAGCCAGGGCCTGGGATACCTACTCTTAACAATGGACGCAGATAACACTCTTGGCCATTGTCTTGGTAAAGCCACAGTGTTTACTTGTAAGCTATGTGACCAAGCCCCTGTTTTGTGAGGGCATTATCTTTTACTGTATATTGATTGGTTGCTGTAGTTTGTGTTCCTGCATAAAAGGCCGAGCTAAAGTTAGTTCTTCTTCACCCTCAATCTAGAGTCTTGTCTCTTATTGGTGGTAACAACTATACAGCTTTCACACTAGCTCTTGTAAGAGCTTCTTCACTTGGATCACTACTGGATGCTGAGAAGACTCCTCAATGATCGGGAAAAGGACACCCTCCAGTGGTGGAAACCCCTCTACGCTCCGGGGTGACCGCTACATTGAGCATACCCATGATCTTTACAGTCACTTTCCCAAGGTATTGCGGTTTCTACACTTGCGATGAAAAATTCTGTCGGAGACCCTTCTTGAGACTGAAGGATGTTTGAAATGTCTTCTGCTCGTCTCGGGGCTGTCTATAGATTTTCAATTTTTTTCTTCCCGTGTTTATCTTTTGACTCGACTTTCATAATTTTGAGAGAGAAATTGGTTATTTCAGAAAAAGAAAAGCCAAAGTGAAGATTTATTGACGCAGAAATCAATGCCGGGAATCAATGGTTTCTAATGCATCTCTGTATCGGCATACACAAGGCGGACTTGGTGAAGGCTCAGCTGTTTCGTGTAATTCCTCACAAAAACTAGAAAATATATCCAACCTCAGCATGAAAGTCCTTTCCAGGTATCCACAAGACGTGGTGGGGCAGATTTACTATTGCAAATGTACCAGAATTCTGGTTCCTTCCACCATATTTATTAGGGGTTTCAGACACTTTTTTTCACCACTTTTTAAAAGGGGGAGTGGTTTCTCACTAAATGGGCGTCACCTGGCTGAAAATGGGGAGTGGCTTAAGATGCACCAATGTGCTGTAAACTCTGCTGTAAAATAATCCAACCAGTAGGTGCTATAATCGCGGGGGGTATTGTATCAAGATGTGACTTTTTGGCCTTTTTTTGAGTGTCTGTTTCATTTGAAGCCATTTTTTTTTCAACAAATGTATAATCGTCACACTCCATTTGTTAAAAGGCATCTGTCAGCAGTTTTGTACCTATGACACTGGCTGACCTTTTACATGTGCGCTTGGCATCTAGAGGCATCTGTGTTGGTCCCATGTTCCTATGTGCCCGCATTGCTGAGAAACATGAAGTTGTCATATATGCAAATGAGGCTCTAGGAGCAACGAGGGCGTTACCATTACACCTAGAGGCTCTGATCATCCTGCAACTGCTGCGCCCTCTCCACTTTGATTAAGAGGACCAGGCAGTGTAAACGTCATCACGCCTGGTCCTGTCAATCAAAGTGCAGAGGGCGGCAAAAGTTGCAGTGAGAGCTGAGCCTCTAGGTGTAATGGTAACGCCCCTGTTGCTCCTAGAGGCTCATTTGCATATATTTCAGCAATGTGGACACATATGGACATGGGACCAACACAGATGCCTTCAGCTGCCAAGTGCACATGTAACAGGTCAGCCAGTGTCATAGGTACAAAACTGCTGACAGATGCCCTTTAAATTTGTCACTAGTGATGAGTAAAGTATTGGAAAATTCGATTTAGCTGCTTTGCTGAATTTTACAAAAAAAATTAGCTTAGTGACAAATTACTTCGTCATGAAGCTCATTTCTTTGTAAGTAGAGGGTGCAATGGCAAGAAGTGGTGATTGCGCCCCCGTCGTACGCCTCAGATGCAGTGTTCATCGCTGATCGCGGCATCTGACGTTAGTATTGAAGTGTAAAATAAATTTTACAAAAATTTTTAAAATCATACTTTCCTCATCCATTTGATCACAAAGAGCTGGCCGCCGCCATCTTGATTGTAGATCCAGCGCAAAATCTCACGTGGCTCTTGATGACGTCATCACGTTGGCCAGCGTGGTGATGTCATATGTCACAGTGCACAGGATTTCACGCGGGATCTTCAATCAAGATGGCGGCGGCCGGCTGTTTGTGATCAAACGGATGAGGTAAGCATGATTTATTTTTATTTTTTTTCCGTCATTCAGGGAAAATCGATTCATTACCACGAAGCATGAGGAAATTCGGCTTTGCGGCGAATCGAATTTTCCCTGAAATTCGGATCAAATTCCACTTTGTCAGGTACGATTCGCTCAAAACTATTTGTCACATAAAAAAACCTATGGATTTAAGTCTAAAGTCTAATCCTATGCATTACAAGGGCTCTGTCAGTTTGTACGCTACCAGGGGCTGGAGTACAAAAAGTCGCCATTAAAAAAAAATGTAGCTCCTCCCACAAAACATGACTGCTTCTTAGTAAATGCAAACTGCCGGGCATGCCGCAAACCACCCTGAAAATGGTGCAAATACGTCATAAATCTTGCAGGAAAATTATAGCAGATTTGCAAAAGCAAATCTGCTCGATTGTGTCTAATATCACAGCGCACAAAGTAAGGGCTCATGCACACGAACGTGCCGTTTTTTGCAGTCTGCAAATTGCGGATTCGCAAAAAACGGATGCCACCCGTGTGCCTTCCACAATTCGCGGAACGGAACGGAACAGGAGACCCATTATAGCAATGCCTATTATTGTCCGCAAAACGGACAAGAATAGGACACGCCTCATAATTTTTGCGGGGCCACGGAACAGAGCAACGGATGCAGACAGCACACAGAGTGTTGTCCGCATCTTTTGCGGACCCATTGAATTTAATATTCCGTATACGGAACGTAAAAAATGTTTGTGTGCATGAGCCCTAAAGAGCTGAATTTTGAATGCAGTTTTGGATGTGACTGGAGCATAGAATATGATACTATATATGGCGATTATATGTAAAGATAAAGAGCGAGATGATCTACACTTAGGGTGTTTTTGCAGGAACCCGTACAGCACGTTACCATCCTGTAGCTGCTGAGACAGAGGCAATTTTGCGCAATTATGCTGAAGCGTCTTGCAATTATTTTTTTCACGCGGCCTGGGCTACAGTAGTTTAGAGCTAACATGAAGGGTTATTTTTTTCCTTTTTTCCTTACCATAAGAAGAAAATTGTGAAACAAGAATTGAGGGGGCCCATGAAGCCGCCCGTGTGCCTTCCCCAATTTGCGGAACAGAACGAGCGGCCCATTGTAGATATGCCTATTCTTGTCCGCAAAACGGACAAGAATTGGACATGTTCTATTTTTTTTGCGGGGCCACGGAACGGAGCAACGGATGCGGACATCACACGGAGTGCTGTCCGCGTCTTTTGCGGCCCCCTTGAAGTGAATGGGTCCGCACCTGAGCCGCAAAAACTGCAGCTCGGATGCGGACCTGAAAAACGGTCGTGTGCATGAGGCCTAAATAAGTACCTGCATTCACCAAGCAATAACAATTCAGGAGCATCTTTTCTTATGTCTCTATGTTGTGCCGTTCCTCTAATATTCCTACTAGAAGTTTACAAACGACTTGCCAGCAGTCTACAATAATGGATCAGTTGGGGGGTGTCCCTGCACAGTCTGACACTGGCAGCTCTGATTGGATAGTGTCAGACTGTGCAGGGACACCCCTCCATTTGGAAACAAATTGGAAATCTTTATTGCAGACTGTTGTCAATTCCTTCATAAACTTGTAGTAGGAATATTAGAGGAACGGCTCAACATGGAGTTATAAGAATAGATGCTCCAGAATTGGGGGATGCAAGGAGTTCCTAACACTTACATGTCAGGAGAGGGGAGGGGTCCTCCTTAAGCCAGCATATATTTAATGTGCCTTTACTCCTCCTTCATTAGGCTAGAGGCTACACGGCGACATTGATGTCGCGCGACAATTTTTATAATGATAGTCTATGGTGTCGCACTGCGACATGCAACATGCTGCGACTGCGACACAACAGTAGCAAAAAATCCATCCAAGATGGATTTTTCTGCGACTGTCGAGTCGCAGTCACAGCATGTCACAGTGCGACACCATAGACTATCATTATAAAAATTGTCGCGCGACATCAATGTCATCCTGTAGCCCTAGCCTTATTGTGAACACATGCATGCTCAGCCAAGTTACATAGACGGGGGGCAGGTGATGGCCAGTCTAAGGCCATGGACTGCAAAAACGAATAAACATAAGGCCTAGTTCACACGAACGTATGGATTTTATAGGTTTTTGCGGTCCGTTATTCACGGATCCGTTGTTCCGTTTTTGAGTTCCGTTGTGTTTCCGTTTCTGTTCCGTTTTTCCGTCTGGCATATACAGTAATTACATAGAAAAAAATTGTGCTGGGCATAACATTTTCAATAGATGGTTCAGCAAAAACGGAACAGATACGGAAGACATACGGATGCATTTCCGTATGTGTTCAGTTTTTTTTGCGGACCTATTGACTTGAATGGAGCCACGACCCGTGATTTACGGCCAAATAAAGGACAAGCTCTATCTTTCAACGGAAATACGGAAACGGAATGCATACGGAACACATTCCTTTTTTTTGCGGAACCATTTAAATTAGTGGTTCCGTATACGGACTGTATATGGAACACAAAAAAACGTTTGTGTGAACTAGGCCTAAGGCTCCATTCACACGTCCGCAACGTGTTTCGCGGATCCACGGAGTCGCGGATCCGCAAAACATGGAAAGCGGCAATGTGCGTTCCGCATTTTGCGGACCGCACATTGCCGTCACTATAGAATATGCCTATTCTTGTCCGCAATTGCGGACAAAAATAGGACATGTTCTATTTTTTTCAAGAACGGAATTGCGGACCCGGAAGTGCGGGCCCGCAATTCCGTGTCCGGGCAGCACGTCGTGCTGCCCATACGATTGAATGGGTCCGCAATTTCGTTCCGCAAATTGCGGAACAAAATTGCGGACGTGTGAATGGAGCCCAAGGCTACATGCACGTGACCGTGCCGTGTTTTGCTATCTGCAAAAACGGATGCTGGCCGTGTGAGTTCTGCAATTTGCAAAACGGAAAGGGCCGCCCATTATAGACATGCCTATTCTTGGCCGCAAAACGGACAAGAATGGGACAGGTTATATTTTTTTGCGGGGCCACGAAACGGACCAACGAATGCGCACATCACAAGGAGTGCTGTCCGCGTCTTTTGCGGCCCCATTGAAGTGAATGTCTCCGCATCCGAGCCGCAAAACAAACAACGGTCGTGTGCCTGAGCCCTAAAGCAGAGGAATGACTCCAGTGACTGACCATGGAGGGGGGAGGGTGAAGTGGAAAAATATCCCTTAAAAAAAAAAAGAGAAATTTGTCAAAATCGAATGAAAACATGTCTTTCTCCCTAATGCAAGTCTGCAATTTCCAATTCCATTGCTGCACAATTTAACGGAGAGATTGCGCTCCGTCTGATGGCTTTGCCTTTTAGAATACATTTTTTTTATTATTTTGACAACCCTGTATATCACAACCAGCATTTCCTTTTTCCTATTTTTATTTTATTTTTTAAAGATTTTAAGATAAATTTTCCAAGCTGACCGTAATGGAAATGGCCTGTGAACGACGCTGGAAACGCGGCATGCTACGAAATGTCAACCTGTCAGCAGATCCTGGACGAATCACGGGAAAAGAGGAAAAAAAACAACTCTGATGTTGTGATGGGGATGAAGGAATGGATAGGACACGGAGTGACTGGCGGCTCTACGGCGTCTCTCGCTGACGCCGGTCTGGGCCGCCCCGTGGAGGGGTTTATCTTGGAGATCGCTTGGGGGAAACGCTAACATCTGCTTTGCATTTCGCTCCAGCGTTCCTGCCCATCTGTGCCCACTGACACCGGAGCGACACGTGGCAGCCCCAGCCGGGCGCGCAATAGACTGCAAGAGCGCAGAGCCCAGCAATCTCTGGCTCTCCTGAGCTGTGCGCGGAGAATAATTAGCTGCTCTTTAATAATTAATGGGTAGTGATGAACCGCGGTGGTGAGGAGAGAGGTTACCTCACTGAGCAGAGATTAGAAAGGCGTCCTCCCTGGTGGCAGAGGCTGGCGCAGACTGCAAAATTCCACAGGATGGTGACGGAATACAGATGAAGCCACGGGAGCAGCCATTGTTCCAGCTGGAGGCAAGCGGAAGATCTTTATTACAGGATTCACCCCCACCCCCAGAGCTTCCGGTTTTATAAAAATAAAGTTTAACCGCCGTGCCGTAAAAAATTCTGCAACTTTCCAATAGACTACTGTGTTTCAATGCAATATATTTTCCAAGATCTCTGCTTGCTGTCAGTGATGTCCAAAGTCTGACAGCCCGGCCTGACCTAATAACTCTGCAACAGTTGTAACCGGTTAATGATACATTGTATCTGCACCGATACATGGTAGCAATGCCCTTAAAGGATTTGTCCACTCATTTACTATTCATGGTCTATTCTCAATGTCAGATTGGCAGGGGTCCGACACCCCACCACCCTGTCAAGCAGCTGTTTCAAGGTAGCTTCAACACCAGAATTCAGCACCGGAGCTAATCTGTCCAATGGATGGAGCTTGCAACTGCAGTACCAGCTCCGTCCACTACACAATGGGTGGAGCTGTACAGCTCCGGTGCGGACAGCTGGCGTTGAACCTACCCTGAGCTGTCTAGGTTCAGCGCCAACCTGTTAGGCCAAAGTTGATCAGTGGGGGGGTTGGATGCCCGATGCCCACCAATCAGATATTGAGGATAAGTCATCAATACTAAAGGAGAAGACAACCCCTTTAAGAGAGAAAAGAGCTTTGCTTTAGTGATGTGTTTAGAGGATTGACTAGATGGGATACAATGTAACACATTTTCAAGGGATGCGCAAAATACTGTAGGAAACACATTCTTTCTTTCAGAAACAGCGCCACACCCATCCACAGGTTGTTTGTGGTATTACAGCTCATCCCCATTCACAGCAATGGAGCAATACTGTGTTGAATGTGTTAGATCCAATGTAAGGACCCCCACCAATCATGAGACCCCATGTGGCTGCTACATTGAACCGCTATCAGGCTGCCGGTCATAGCCATGCGCTATACTCAGCTATTTAGATTAGTCCCATAGACTTTGAATAGAGGTGCAGCATACATGCATGACCTCCACTCCATGGCCAGGCCCCCCCACCCATGAAATACTCATAGCCTATCCTGTGATAGGTTTTAATATTACACCATTCTATTCAGCTAATATGATGCAATAGGGCCGTACGAGTTTTTGAGCTTCCTGATACATACGAGAAGGTTTTCATTTACTGACAGCAAGCAGAGATCTTGAAAACTGTACCTATTCAACTAATATGATGTAATAGGGCCTTACAAAAAGTTTTGAGCCTCTGGACAGAGACAAGAATGTTTCCATTCACTGACAGCAAGCAGATATCTTGAAAACCGTGATAAAAGTTAGCACAAGAAGGTAAAATTACAAGGTGGCAGTGACTTGAGTGCCGTGGGGTCTGCAGCCCTGGAAAGAACCACAATAGAGATGTCATTCTCACCGCCTGATCCACAGTCGGCCCCTCCCACATCGAGCTGCTTGACACTATAAAGAATGGGGGCTTTGTCGCTGTTTTCTTATTGCAGACATCCTGTTATTACAGTCCGCTACAATATAACATTTTGTGTACATAACCCTCCTGGAGAAGCCCTTTATTGCAGCCTCCCCTGACTGTTGGCCCTCTGGCTGGAGATGGACGGAGGGGGTCAGTCCACGTCGGCTTAGATTTCGATGTACCTCCACGTGGACGTGAATAAATGGTTGTTTGCTGATAAGATGGCACAGGCATTGTCCTGCCTATTACAGAGCTGTGCCAATCCTGGCGCCGCTCGTCCGCCAACATTCTGCGGAGCACGACACCATTTCTGTCAGACTGGAGGAACTCATTAATCAGGTGAACAGGTAATTAGTTAATTAGATAGATTGCTGGAGTCCTTTGGTTTTATGCGCATTTTCACAAAAAAATCATAAGGAGCGGCTGAATGAAACCTTATTCGCCGCTTATCCTGCTTCTCATACAGACATTCATTAGAGTAGGTAGCCAGAATTTTTTTTTATTATTTTTTTTGGACAACTTATCCCAAAATCACGGACAGCCAACATTTTTTACGGACAACTTGGAAAACCATAATGAATGATAAAGTTGATAAGTTATCCATGTCTATAACTCATTATACCAGCATTTACACTGAGAGGTGAAAGGATGATAATTACCAACAAAATAATCTAGTCCGGTACCAGCAGCCTCAAAAAATTCACCGACACGTCTATTTTTTTCACACACACAGGAAAAAAGTATCTTTTTTTACAGACTGTCCATAAATTTCTGGACGGTTGGTAACCGTGCCGCCGTATGTTTTACAGCTCATTCCTGCTCCCCCATTTCAATGCTGGAAACTGCACGTTACTGTATGAACGGATATCATCTATGTGTCACTGCAGAGCATTCTCCCAAATATCAAGGCTCTTTCACACGTCAGTAAATCAAGGACGTGAGCTATCTGTGGTCTCCACGGACAACACACGCATCCATTGGCTGTGGGCCGGCTTCACATCACCGTTTCGTTTTCTGTTCTTTTGATGCGTCAGAAGAACCAAAAACAACTAAAAAAATGGACCCTTTATTTTAAGAATCCATTATGCTCAGGCTCAGTTATGTACTTTTTGCATCCATTTTAGCCAGTTCCGTCTGAGAGCAGTTACGGGTACTTTCACACTTGCGTTGTAAGGATCTGGCAGGCAGTTCCGGCAACGGAACTAAGTACCTGTAACTGCTCTCAGACGGAACTGGCTAAAATGGATGCAAAAAGTACATAACTGAGCCTGAGCATAATGGATTCTTAACCTCTTGCCGTCATACTAACGCCGAAAGGTATCAGTGCGGCGGCACTCTCAGGTCTCGATGACGCCTATTGGTGTCATCTCGTGAGACCCGAGATTTTGCGTAAATGCGCGCACGTTCACAGTGGCGCGCAGCTGACAAGTTGAACTACAGCCTGCCAGTGATGATCATTCACTGGCAGGCTGTAGATGTTAAAAAAAAAATAATCGCATCAAAAAGGTATATTAGACGCTGTTTTGTTAACAGCGTCCGATATACCTGCTACCTGGTCCTCTGGTGGTCCCTTTTGCTTGGATCGACCACCAGAGGACACAGAGAAATATCTCTGTAAATTGACAACTTTGTATAAAAAAAATGGTAAAAGTTGTCTTTTACAGAGATATTTTTCTCACCCAGCATGGGTATATGTAAAAATACACCCCAAAACACATTGCCCTACTTCTCCTGAGTACGGCGATACCAGATGTGTGACACTTTTTTGCAGCCCAGGTGCGTAAAGGGGCCGAAAGTCCAACGAGTACCTTTACACTGGGTTCACACCTGAGCGTTCAAACGCGCTGTAAAACGCTCAACACATGAAAACCAATGCTTCCCTATGGGAAGGGTTCACACTTTTTTGCCATACGCTCAAAAAAGTTCTTGAGCTTCTTTGGGGCGTTTTGTCGCTCGTTCCCGTACATAGACTTTTGGGAACGCGCGAAAATGGGCGTTCGCTTGTCTCTGTATGCGCGATTGTAAACGCCGGTACAATCGCGCATACAGAGCGCTCCATTCAGAACGCTCAGGTGTGAACCCAGGGTAAGGCTTTACAGGGTTGCTCACAATTTAGCCCCACCCAAAATGCCCGAACAGTAAACACACCCCACAAATGACCCCATTTTGGAAAGTAGACACCCTAAGGTATTCACTGAGGGGCATAGTGAGTCCGTGGGAGATTTTATTTAATTTTACCAGAAGTTAGCAGAAATAGAAACTTTATTATTTATTTTTTTTCCTCAGAAAGTGTCATTTTCCGCTAACTTGTGAATTTTTTTTTAATCATACATGAACTCACCATGCCCCTCCACGAATACTTTGGGGTGTCTTCTTTCTAAAATGGGGTCATTTGGGGGGTATTTATACCATCCTGGCATTCTAGCACCTCAGGAAACATGACAGGTGCTCAGAAAGTCAGAACTGCTTCAAAATGCGGAAATTCACATTTTTGTACCATAGTTTGTAAACGCTATAACTTTTGCGCAAACCAATAAATATACACTTATTGGATTTTTTTTTTTTATCAAAGACATGTAGCACAATAAATTCTGACACAAACTTGTATAGAAATGTAATTATATTTGAACAATTTTACCAGAAAAAGTTAAAAATACACTTTTTTTTAGAAAATTGCAGTCTATTTTGATTAATATCAGAAAAACGAAAAATCTCAGCAGCAATCAAATACCACCAAAAGAAAGCTGTATTAGTGAGAAGAAAAGGAGGTAAAATTCATTTGGGTGCCAAGTTGTATGACCGAGCAATAAACCGTGAAAGTTGCGAAGTGCCGATTTGTAAAAAAGGGCCTGGTCACTAGGGGGGTATAAACCTGTGGTCCCTAAGTGGTTAAAATAAAGGGTCCGTTGCACGGGCAACGTCCGTGGGGCAGCTGGGACGAATCGAGACCCATTCAACTTAAACAGGTCCATGATCCGTCCGCACCGCCCCCAAAAAAATAGAACAAGTTCTATTTTTTTGCGGTGCGGAGGCACGGACAGAAACGCCACGGAAGCGCTCCGTAGTGCTTCCGTAGGGTTCAGATCCGTGCTTCTGTTCCGCATCTCCGTGATTGCGGACCCATTCAAGTGAATGGGTCCACATCCGTGATGCGGAGTGCACACGGCCGATGCCAGTGTATTGCGGACCCGCCGTATGCGAGCCGCAATACGGCTACAGGCACGCAGCGTTCGGGTGCAAGAGACGTAACTGAGCATAACGGATGCTTAAAATACAGCGTCCCCCTTTTTTTTTCTTGCTGTTTGACAGATCAGAAGAACGGAAAATGAAAGTAATGTGAACAGGTCCTTTGGGATCACGCAAACAACCATGTCCACAAATTGCGGATCCACAAAACACGGATACTGTCCGTGTGCGGAATGTCCAGTCCATAACAGAACAGTCCTATCCTTGTCTGTAATAAGGACAATAATAGCACATTTTTTTGCGGAGCGGCCATGCGGACATGGAATGCACATGGAGTCATTTCCATTTTTTTTTGCGGCCCCATTGAAGTGAATGGTTCAGCATACGACCCACAAAAAAAAACGTAGCAGACACTTAGAAAACATACGTTCATGTGCATGAGCCCTTAGGCCTCTTTCACACGAACGATACGGATTGTGTTCAGTGAAACTCGCACCATTTCGAAGCAAGTTCATTCAGTTTTGTCTGCGATTGCGTTCAGTGTTTCAGTTTTTTTCCACGCGGGTGCAATCAGTTTTGATGCGTTTTTCACGCGCATGAAAATAAAATTGAAGGTTTACAAACAACATCTCTTAGCAACGATCAGTAAAAACACATTGCTGAAAAACGCAGAATATAGAACAAGCTGCGATTCTCACGCAACGCAGAACTGATGCGTGAAAAAAAACACCCATGTTCACAGACTCAGATAAGTGAATGGGTCAGGATTCAGTGCGGGCGTTATGCGTTCACTTCACGCATCGCACCAGCGCGGAAGAGTCGCCCCTGTGAAAGGGGCCTAAGTTGCCTGACAGCAATCAGAGATTGTGCAAACAGCGAAAAATTATAATGCAAGGTAGGTTAAGAAAAAACAAAAAATTCTATATTTAGTGGTTCCTTAAAGTGCACTGGATGACTCAAATGACTCAGCTCGCCTGTAACATAAAGGACAAATGTCAGCAGGGTCAACCCCATTAAACCAGCTGTAGTGCTTCATAGGGTTCATGCTGTTGATTAAAATGATATCTGTCCGTGGAGAACACGTACAGCACACATCCGTGAAACACTGACGTGTGAATGAGGCCTAAGTGCACAGAAGCTCTAATTTACATAAATAATAAAAGTTAGTTTTTTTCTTTGGAAATCCGAAACCTACGTTTACAAACTGGTATTTTTTTAATCAGCAGGATCACTATGCCTGGTGTAACAGGGTTGATACTGCTGACAAGGTGATCTTTAGGAATTAGAAATATATTATAGAAATTTTGAATAATAATTTGCAGTTGTTTTCTTTTAATTCTTGGCACATGTCCTTTATGATCGGTGAGCAGATCGGGTTCATCTGCTCTCTTATCTCCTCATGTATCATCCTCCCCAACATCTCAGGATACATCAGCAGTAACGGAATAACCAGAAATGTGAAGACATTTAGACCTGGACCGGTCCCCTGAGAGGTGAGCACAGCGCTCTGCGGAGCAGAACATGACAGCTCCCTGCTCCACGTGAGAGGTCACAGACCTGGCGAAGTACCACGGCTCACTCAGTCCCTGGAAGTGTGCCCAACGGTTGACCCCCCACATCTAGGAATACCGGAGAGGAAGGGATAGCGACAGGGCGGGCACTAGGAGAAGTCAAACTACAGAGCAAGAAGATTCTGCCTCCAGCTGATAAATCCTGTGCCGGGCCTGGTTATGTTTGGAAATGATTTTCTGATCCTAGATACAGTGCTGTGCAAAAGTTTTAGGCAGAATAAATGCTGCAAAGTTAGAATGCTTCTCAAAAACAGAAGTGTTAATGCAAAAGAGAAGTCCAATCAATATTTGGGATGTTCGCCCTTTGCCTTCCACATCAGTTCTTCTAGTTTTTGAAGGAACTCGTCTTGGAGAACTAATCACAGATCTTCTGTGGATGTAGGCTTGTTCAAATCCTTCTGTCTCTTCATGTGATCCCAGACAGACTGGTTGATGTTGAGATTACGGCTCTGTGGAGGTCATATCATCACTTCCAGAACTCCTTGTTCTACACTGAGGAATGATGTTTGGGGCTGCACAATACATTTTAATTTAAAGGGTTTCTCCGGGAATTATGAAAATACTTAAATATTACCTCATTATAAATATATTACCAAATACCTTTCATTAGTTATAATGGCTTGTTTTGTCCGGGGAGCAATCATTAGGAAAAATAAAATGCCCGCCGTCCTATTAGTCCACACAAAACCTGTCCTAATGACACAAGAGGAGAAGTTAAAGAGCAGCGCCATCTTCCTCTCTTACTTGTCAGGGATTATGATCCTGAATATAGTTTAAAATGATCTTCAGATGAATCTCTGTAGGAATGGAGTTCATGGGGAGACATGAAGTACAGAGAGGATAGTGGGGGGGGGGGGGGGGTAATGAGCAGCAGCTCTTGCATGCAGTATGCATTACCACAGTCTGGCCTCTCTGTACTTAATGTCTCCTCATGAACTCCATTCCTACAGAGATTCAGCTGAAGATCTTATCATCTGTATTCAGGATCATAACCCCTGACAATTTGAGCAGAGTGGAGGATGAGGCAGCTCTTTAGCTCAGTGTTGTAAAGTAACTTGTCCTCCTGTGTTATTAGGACAGGTTCTGTGTGTACTAATAGGACGGTGGCCATTTTATTTCTCCTAATGATTGCTCCCCAGACAAAACAAACCATTATAGCTAATAAAAGGTATTGTAATAAAGTAATTTTTACATATTTTCATTTTCTTAATTCCCCATTTGAACTATTGATACTTGTATTCTTACTTTTCAGCATTTTTTCCACACCTGCCTAAAACATCTCTATCATATAAATATGATCATATGCATATTTATCACAGGTATATATGACTGCACTAATATTTGTGAACGGTATCTAATTGTATTATGTTTGTAAATACATAAAGTAAACATTTTAATGCAATTCAGAATATTGATATAAATAAACAGCATCAAAATGGAATTTCTAATACTACGTCTCACACAGCAGAAAAATGGATGCAATGGTATTCAGGATATGCGATCCTAGGCAGTAGAGATACAATTTGCAAAACCTATACACTGAATAAATGATACATTGTTGCAGGCAAAACAAAGTAGATTAGGCCTCTTTCACACGTCGGTGAATCACGGATGCGTCTCCACAGACCGCTCACGTATCCAGTGACTTTAAAAGAGTTATCCAATAGTAGCACAGAGCTCCCAGAGTGGTCGACCCATGTTAGTCGTCATACTTATCTGGTCCCCGACGCTGGGTTTGTTGTCTGTCACTCCAGGGCCGACTCTTCCTCTCCTCGCACATCAACATCTGCGACGGGAGAATATGTGACTGCTGCCGCCAGATAACAGACTGCAGCGGTGACCTGCTCCCCTTGCATCATGTGACCAGTTGTCGTAATGCAAAGGGAGCATATAAAAAAACAAAAATAAACCTTGTGATTGGCTGCTTGAAAATTGCAGCATGTTTTATATTGTGCGTTTTTACACGCAACGCAGGCCCCATAGAAGCGAATGGGGCTGCGTGAAAATTGCAAGCATACGCAAGCAAGTGCGGAAGCGGTGCGGTTTTCACGCATGGTTTCTAGCTGACGATCGGGATAAGGACCCAATCTTTATTATTTTCCCTTATAACATGGTTATAAGGAAAAATAATATCATTCTTAATACAGAATGCTAAGTAAATTAGGAATGGAGGGGTTGAAAATAAAAAATAATAAATTAAACTCACCTCATCCACTTGTTCGCGCTGCCCGGCTTCTCTTCTTTCTTCTTCTTTGATGACCTTGGAGGAAAAGGACCTTTGGTGACGTCACTGCGCTCATCACATGGTCCATCACCATGGTGATGGACCATGTGACGGAACATGTGATGAGCACAGTGACGTCACCAAAGGTCCTTTTCCTCCAAAGTCAGCAAAGAACAAGAAACAAGACGAGCCAAGCTGCGCGAACAAGTGGATGAGGTGAGTTCAATTTTTTATTTTTATTTTAACCCCTCCATCCCTAATTTACTAAGCATTCTGTATTAAGAAAGCTATTATTTCCCCTTATACCCATGTTATAAATTAATTTCAGCTTTAAATGAATTTCCGAAACATCCCCTACCAGTGGTCCGTGAAAAACCACTGACAGAACACAGATGCAATCCGTATTGTGTCAGTGGTTTTTCATAGACCCATAGACTTCAATGTGATTTTTCCACCGAGCCATGATCAGAGGAAACCACTGATGTGTGAACAAGCACATTTAAAGTCAATGGGTACCTGTGCTGTCCCTGGAAAACACGGAACAGCCCGCGTCCATGATTCACTGAACGAGGCCTAACTGTCAGGCAAATACTCTTCATACACATGCATGCTTGGTTCAGCTAAGCATGCACATGTCCAGAATGGGAAGTTGGGAAGACACTTTTGGCAAGAACAAAAGGATAGCGTATGATGAAATCCAGCTGCCGGACCCTTACCTAACCCCTTATCTGCCATCAAGGGAGGGTCGGAAGTCTGCTCTACACATTAGATGGTTGTTTGGTCCCACCGAAATCGAATAGTCTACACTGGATGTAATTGTAACAAATACTCAGCCATTTTTGGTCTTCACAAATTTTTAGTATGTTTCAAAATGACATAGAACTTACTGTGCTCTTTCATCATAAATGTATAAAGCTTTATATACATGATATTAGAACATGTCTAATATGTACAGATTAGGTCCAGGTCTGCAACATCTTTGCCCATAGGACATAGTGAAATCACAGAATTAGGGCTCATGCACAGGCACTTATTTTTTGTTCATGTGTGTTCCGTATTTTTTATTTTTTTTGCGGCCCCTATGCGGAACCATTCATTTCAACGGGCCACAAAAAAAAACGGAAATGATTCCATGTGCATTCTGCATCCGTATGTCCGCAAGTACCTTCTGCAAAAAATAGAACAAGTCCTATTCTTGTCCGTTTTGCGACAGGCATTGTCAGGCCTCATGCTCACGACAGTTGTTTTTTGCCTCTGCAAATTGTGCGTCCGCCAAAAAAAACTGATATTTTGAGAGGATCAGTTTTTCCCCACAGATCCCTTGTAATAAATGACTATCCTTGTCCGCAAATGTGAAAAAAGTAGAACATGCACTATTTTTTTTTGCTGAAGGGAAACACGGACAACGGACTCGGAACACAAACCGATGAACTATCAGCATTTTTTTGCTGACCCATTGAAATGAATGGGTCCCCATCTTATCAGCAAAAAAAAACAACGAAATGGAGGCCGAGAAAAACGTGTGCATGAGGCCTTACAATGGAACCTCAAAAAATACAGATGTAACACAGACCTCACATGGATGTCATCCGTTTAATTTTTTGGGCGTATCCGTGCTTTGCGGACTGCAACATACAAACGGTTGTGTGCATGAGCCCTTAGGGCAACCTTTCCTCATCCTTATGTAAAAAGCCGTACAGTAGGCGACTTGATGACCAGATTATTACACACCGGTACTGGTGGCTATCTACAGTATGGCCATCACTGGTCATCACCACATTGGCTCTCCAGTTGTTGGGAAACGACAACTCCTGCCACGCTGGGTGTTGTAGTTTTGCAACAGCTGGAGGGCTCCAAATTGGACACTAGGCATAAGGGCACATGCACACAAACGTATTTTGTTTCCATGTCCGTTCTGTTTTTTTTGCGGACCTTATACAGAACCATTCACTTCAAAGGGTCTGCAAAAAAAACGGAAGTTACTCCGTGTGCATTCCGTTTCCGTATTTCCGTTCTGCAAAAACAAAAAAACGCATTACGGACAAGGATAGAACTGTTTTATTAGGGGCCAGCTCTTCCGTTCTGCAAAATACAGAATGCACCTGGATGTCATCCGTATTTTTTGCGGATCCTGTTTTTTTTGCAGACCGCAAAATACATACAGTCGTGTGCATGAGCCCTAATAGGAATTGTAACTTTAGAAAGGCTGGAGGGTCAATAATTGGAGTTCATTGACCTACACCAACCCACCAGAAAATATCCGGACAAGGAACGCTGTAAGTCCGTAAATCATTTGAGATTTCCATCTGCTAAATTCCAGTAAATGTGGGCTAATCCGAAAACTATCAATATCCTAATGGTGCTGCTAATCAATGTGTCAATGGGTAAAGCTAGATTCATTAGATCCGTTTGAAACTTGTTCAGGAAAATAAATAATTTCTAGCAGACAAAGGCTACATGCACACGACCGTGCCGTTTTTTGCGGTCCGCAAACCGCGGATCCCGAAAAAACGGAAGCTGCCCATGTTGTCTTCCGCAATTTGCAGCGGCAATATAAATGCCTATTCTTGTCCGCAAAGCGCGGACAAGAATAGGACATGTTATATTTTTTTAGCAGGGCCGCGGAACGGAGCCGTGTGCTGTCCGCATATTTTGCAGCCCCATTGAAGTGAATGGGTCCGCATCCGAGCCGCAAAAACGGCGGCTCGGATGCGGACCCAGACAACGGCCGTGTGCATAAGGACAAAGGCTCTTTCTGATGTATGAACCTCCTCGCCTGCTTTCACAATATATTCAAGTGTAATAATTTGCCGCCATTTTTTACATTAATGTCATCATGTAATTCCAGCTGTAAGACATATTTGAATATTATCAGATGCTAAAAAAGGATTTCTACACTAATCAACATTAATTTCCATAAAGCAGGTTCACATTTATACATTTATGCCAGCGGATTCACACGGGGACTGCGCTGCCCAAACTCTCTTTTCAGTTCCTAATAAGCGCTCACTGAGAATCCGCATCGCCAAGCCCAAAACAGTTTGGCAAAACATCGCTGAGTTATGTCCAAATCAAATATTCTCCGTTATCACTATTCAAATTATCCGTCCGCTTCTCCGAATACAAAGAGAAGAAGTTCTACTGTATTGTAATAGGATGCAACAAAGAGACCGGGGGGAGATGCCACAAATCTAATGGTAACACAGATAACAGTATAAATCTGAGGATCTGCCTAAACAGCAACAATAAAATTATAATATAGTTTCTGAATTCCTAAGTATTCTATCAGAGAGATAGGACTCTAAGGAAGAAGAGAATGTAGTGTAATTACAAATGTTTCACCGACATGTCTGCAAATAATATTTGTGCATTAGAAAGTCTGACTGTAGAGCGATGAGATCAAATCTACTAGGAAGGAAGTTCTAGTGAGAGACCAATGCTCTACAAACAGGACCACTTATCACACCAACACCAAATATCACATCAATAATACTGTGCCCTGTGTACAAGAATATAACTACTATAATACTGCCTCTTATGTACAAGAATATAACTACTATAATACTGCCTCCTATGTACAAGAATATAACTACTATAATACTGCCTCCTATGTACAAGAATATAACTACTATAATACTGCCTCTTATGTACAAGAATATAACTACTATAATACTGCCTCTTATGTACAAGAATATAACTACTATAATACTGCTCCTATATACAAGAGTATAACTACTATAACACTAACTCCTATGTACAAGAATATAACTACTATAATACTGCCTCCTATGTACAAGAATATAACTACTATAATACTAACTCCTATGTACAAGAATATAACTACTATAATACTGCCCCCTATGTACAAGAATATAACTACTATAATACTGCTCCTATGTACAAGAATATAACTACTATAATACTGCTCCTATGTACAAGAATATAACTACTATAATACTGCCTCCTATGTACAAGAATATAACTACTATAATACTGCTCCTATGTACAAGAATATAACTACTATATTACTGCTCCTCTGTACAAGAATATAACTACTATAATACTGCCTCCTATGTACAAGAATATAACTACTATAATACTGCTCCTATGTACAAGAATATAACTACTATAATACTGCCTTCTATGTACAAGAATATAACTACTATAATACTGCCTCCTATGTACAAGAATATAACTACTATAATACTACCTCCTATGTACAAGAATATAACTACTATAATACTTCTCCTATGTACAAGAATATAACTACTATAATACTGCCTCCTATGTACAAGAATATAACTACTATAATACTGCCTCCTATGTACAAGAGTATAACTACTATAATACTGCCTCCTATGTACAAGAATATAACTACTATAATACTGCTCCTATGTACAAGAATATAACTACTATAATACTGCCTTCTATGTACAAGAATATAACTACTATAATACTGCCTCCTATGTACAAGAATATAACTACTATAATACTACCTCCTATGTACAAGAGTATAACTACTATAATACTGCCTCCTATGTACAAGAATATAACTACTATAATACTGCCTCCTATGTACAAGAATATAACTACTATAATACTGCCTTCTATGTACAAGAATATAACTACTATAATACTGCCTCCTGGGTACAAGAACATAACTACTATAATACTGCTCCTATGTACAAGAATATAACTACTATAATACTTCTCCTATGTACAAGAATATAACTACTATAATACTTCTCCTATGTACAAGAATATAACTACTATAATACTGCCTCCTATGTACAAGAATATAACTACTATAATACTGCTCCTATGTACAAGAATATAACTACTATAATACTGCTCCTATGTACAAGAATATAACTACTATAATACTTCTCCTATGTACAAGAATATAACTACTATAATACTGCTCCTATGTACAAGAATATAACTACTATAATACTTCTCCTATGTACAAGAATATAACTACTATAATACTGCTCCTATGTACAAGAATATAACTACTATAATACTGCCTCCTATATACAGGAATATAACTACTGTAATACTGCTCCTATGTACAAGAATATAACTACTATAATACTGCTCCTATGTACAAGAATATTACTACTATAATACTGCCTCCTATGTACAAGAATATAACTACTATAATACTGCCTCCTATGTACAAGAATATAACTACTATAATACCGCTCCTACATCCAGGAACATATAAATGAGGAAAGGAAAATTCCATTACTGACAGAATTGTATCTTGTTGTACTAAAACTTTCATTTCTTCTTGTCTACATCCTCTAGTTATATTAGATAAGATAAAAGCTCCTTGTTACCAGCTGCACTTAGGTTTTTTTTTACAAGCGGTATAACACTGTGCTTTTTTATAAATGTTTTTTTTTTCTGTGTGTTTTTGAGTCTCTATGGCACAGAAGACTTTCTAAAATGTAGTTTAAAGCAAAGAAAGAAGGTAAGATTCACGCTCCATTTCACAAGAAGTGATTTATTGTAGCAACATTTAGTAGGATTTATATTCTCTTCCTGTAGACAGCTGACTGTCCAAAACAAGAGCAAATGCCCATACGTTACCTATTCTGTACTGATCATGAGTTACATCCTATATAATACTCCAGAGCTGCACTCACTATTCTGCTGGTGGAGTCACTGTGTACATACATTACATTACTTATCCTGTACTGATCCTGAGTTACATCCTGTATTATACTCCGGAGCTGCACTTACTATTCTGCTGGTGGAGTCACTGTGTACATACATTACTTATCCTGTACTAATCCTGAGTTACATCCTGTATTATACTCCAGAGCTGCACTCACTATTCTGCTGGTGCAGTCACTATGTACATACATTACATTACTTATCCTGTACTGATCCTGAGTTATATCCTGTATTATACTCAAGAGCTGCACTCACTATTCTGCTGGTGGAGTCGCAATGTAAATTACATTAAATATTCTGTACATACCCTGAGTTAATTCCTATATTATACTCCAGAGCTGCACTCACTATTCTGCTGGTGCAGTCACTATGTACATACATTACTTAGGCTGCTTTCACACTAGCGTTCGCTGGTCCGCTCGTGAGCTCCGTTTGAAGGAGCTCACGAGCGGACCCGAACGCAGCCGTCCAGCCCTGATGCAGTCTGAATGGAGCGGATCCGCTCAGACTGCATCAGTCTGGCGGCGTTCAGCCTCCGCTCCGCTCGCCTCCGCACGGACAGGCGGACAGCTGAACGCTGCTTGCAGCGTTCGGGTGTCCGCCTGGCCGTGCGGAGGGGTGCGGATCCGTCCAGACTTTCAATGTAAGTCAATGGGGACGGATCCGTTTGAAGATGCCACAATGTGGCTCAATCTTCAAGCGGATCCGTCCCCCATTGACTTTACATTGAAAGTCTGGACGGATCCGTACTAGGCTATTTTCACACTTAGCTGTTATATGCTAAAAATAATGCAGACGGATCCGTTCTGAACGGAGCCTCCGTCTGCATTATTATGAGCGGATCCGTTCAGAACGGATCCGCCCGAACGCTAGTGTGAAAGTAGCCTTATCCTGTACTGATCCTGAGTTATATCCTGTATTATACTCCAGAGCTACACTCACTATTCTGCTGGTGCGGTCACTGTGTACATACATTACATTACTTATCCTGTACTGATCCTGAGTTACATCCTGTATTATACTCCAGAGCTGCACTCACTATTCTGCTGGTGCAGTCACTATGTACATACATTACATTACTTATCCTGTACTGATCCTGAGTTACATCCTGTATTATACTCCAGAGCTGCACTCACTATTCTGCTGGTGCAGTCACTGTGTACATACATTACTTATCTGTACTGATCCTGAGTTACATCCTGTATTATACTCCAGAGCTGCACTCACTATTCTGCTGGTGAAGTCACAATGTGAATTACATTAAATATTCTGTACATATTCTGATTTAATTCCTGTAGTATACTCCAGAGCTGCACTCAGTATTCTGCTGGTGCAGTCACTGTGTACATACTTTACTTATCCTGTACTGATTCTGAGTTACATCATGTATTATACTCCAGAGCTGCACTCACTGTTCTCCTGGTGCCGTCACTGTGTACATATATTACATTATATACCAGAGCTGCACTCACTGTTCTGCTGGTAGAATCACTGAGTACATACAATACATATGTATAAAGTGTAAGGACTACATGTATTAATAGAAATCCACTATTTACAAAAAGTTATTCATTTTTGGCTTGTGGGTGAAATTTCAGGATAAACCAAAAATGCACTCTAACCTTTACAGGTAAACTTAATGTGACCTTCTCTAAACTTTTGAATGCACATGTCCAACTATTCAATGTTTTAGTACTTTTGGCACAACTTGCTGTTCTCTAACAAGGAGCTTATCGGCAAAATTCACAACAGGTGTTTGATCCATGAATCGCCCAATAAATGTCCTGGTTCAATTAGAATTGGTAGTTAAACAGTCCTCCTCATCATGCTGTTCACATTTTAACATCATGAGACCAAGACGACACCTAACAATTTATTAACTGTACCGCGCCATTGCGAGGCTTCAAGCAGGATGTTCTCAGATGGAAGTGGCCACTGAGCTTAGAGCTTCACAGAGTGTCATCAGCAGGTTGTATCAGAGATACAGAGAGACCCGAAGAGTCACAGAAAGGCATAGAAGTGGACGTTCTTTGGCCACATCCCACACTGATGACCGCTTCATTGTGAACAATGCCCAGCGGAACCGGATGATGAATGCCACACAACTCCAGGCACATTTAAGGGAGGTGAGAGGCACCCAAGTGTCATGTCAGACCATTCAAACCGTTTACATCAGGGTGGTCTGCGTGCTAGACGACCTGCAAGGGGACCTGACCACACCACCAGGCACAGGCATCATCGTCTTGCATGGGCCAAGGAGCCTCTACGCAGGACCAGTGGGCTTCAGTGCTGTTCAGTGATGAAAGTCAATTCACACTGAGCAGAAATGATGGCCACCAATGATGTTGGAGACGTCAAGGAGAGCGCTCTGCATCAGCCACTGTTGTCACCAGACGAGCCTTTGGTGGTGGTGGTGTTACAGGGTGGGCAGGTGTGTCTAGTCAGTACAGAACTGCCCTACACTTTGTGAATGGTCCAATGACAAGCCCAAACTACTTAAATAACATCATTAATCCAGTCATTGTGCCTCTGCAGGAGCAACACAGGCCTAATGTCATCTTCATGGATGACAATGCGCCAGGTCATCGAGATCGCATCATTAGGGAACGGCTCCTGGAGACTGGGGGACCTCAAATGGAGTGGCCTGCACTTTCTCCAGACCTGAATCCCATTGAAAACCTATCACAGTGTAGAGGCTCGTAACTCTGTACCCCAGAACCTCAATGACCTGAGGGCTGCCCTTCAAGAAGAGCGGGATGCCGTGCCTCAGCAGACAATGAGGCGCCTTGTGAACAGCAGGAGATGTCGTTGTCAAGCTGGAATTGATGCTCAGGGCCACATGACAAGTTATAGAGACACTGACATTTTTGTGGCGGTATACCCACCACTGGTGTTGGGTTTTGTTTCATTAAATAGTTTGAGATGAGGACATCACCTTTGCTGCTTCTACTTAACTGCCCGACTTTCATGATATGATATTACTGGAGCGGAAACTTTTTATGTTTTCCATAAATTTCACCCGAAAGCCAAATATCCCTAACTTTTTGTGAGTAGTTGTATGTCAGGAGGCAGTTCCACCTTAACCAGAAGCTTTCCACTAAACATCTTTTGGACTGGTCAGTGCAAGAACTTTTATTTCCCTGATGCTCCTTTTAGATGTGAAGGGTTTGTGATCCCTTTTTATGACAGTCTGTATTCTGTGAATGGAGCGGTAAGCACAGGCAATGGGCAATAGAGTCACATGGGCACTAACACTCCATTCAGAGGAGAAGAATCAGGGACCACTTGTTCTCAGTCAGAATAGGGACCCTCATGATCTGACCATTATTGACTATCCTGTGTATAGCTGCTTATTTTTATGGGATAGCCCCCTTTAAGGACTTCTGACGCACACAGTCAGTTCTTGGCTCTCACTTCAGCCGCTATGTTAAGTTTACAGAGAACAAACCGCCATCTAGTGTGCTGTGCACAATTCCCTTTTCATGCTGCTCTACGTGCCGTTCAGGGCGGAAGTATATAATGCAGATTAAAGTGGCATAGACGCGGTGTAATGACGCCATTCTGTGCCTTACATAAGAAAGGAAGCCACCACAAAATAAAACAATTTATTCCTTTTGGAGAAAGATATGAAATTTAGCATTTTCAGCCTGGGTGACTTCTGGAAGAGGCATATTAATCATGGACTCTCCAGCGGAGCAGCCTCGGCTTAAAATGACATGGCAGGAGCAGAAATTAAGTGGATGAAGTGGTGTTAACGATTACGAGGACTGGACAATTAGTTGCATTAATGAGATTCATTCTAAGGCTTTGTTACAGACAATGAGACGTTTAACTTTCAAAGAGAAAACTCCATTATCTTTGTTACACAGGACAGATAGCAGGGTGAGAGCCGCAAGCTTCATCTAGGGATAACGGGCGAACTGCGTCGGGAGGGTCACGCCCCCACCGACACTTGTTTATCGGGACACTGCCTCCGCTACACTCAAATTCAAAATAAGCTTTATTGGCAGGACCAAGTACATTTTAGCATTGCCAAAGCATTTAAGGATTGGTGGGGGGGATGATATGGGGTGACGGCTAAATCCGGGGGACATATTCAGGGTTGAGGGATGATATAACGGGGGGGGGGGGGGGGGGGGTGAGTCCATGTTGGGGGTTTAGCAGTCCGGGGTCTCTTATGTTCCTCTCAGTCGGTGACATCCTGTGACATATTGTGCAGCTATTCTCACCATTGGCTCCTCTTCTCCCAGCACTATGTGGAGTCTCCTCTTCTCTTCCATAGAGGTGAAGTCTGGGATGAGAGTGGAGAGTCTCTGGAAGTGAGTGTCCCTCAGCGCTGAGTACTTGGGGCATTGTAGCAGGAAGTGGCCCTCATCCTCCAGGGCCCCCTGGTCACACTGCTGGCACAGTCTACTCTCCTTGGGCTTGTAGGTCTGTCTGTGCCGCCCCGTCTCCATCTCCAGGCTGTGGGCGCTCAGTCTCAGGACTTGTCTGTCTTTGGGGTCTTGTAGTATCTCCAGGTATGGGGCCAGTCTGTATTCTCTCTGCAGTGATTGGTAGACGGTGAGTTTCTTGGAGTTTGCTATGTCATTTCTCCATTCTCTGACATAATTTTCTTTAGAATTGTTCATTGCATCCTTTATTTGGTATTTTGTTAGGCCGTGTGTATGGGAGCTTTGGGTGGAGATCAGTTGTTGCAGCCCACATGGTTTGGAGTGGTCCTTGTTGGCCAGTAGGGCTTTATGGTGGTATGAGTTGGGGCTGCTGTTCTGTAGGTGGTTCCAATATGATAGCGCCCTCTTCTGTACTGCAGGAAGTAAAGGAAATCTGCCCAGCTCAGCCCGGCAAGCATTGTTAGAAGTGATCCGATTAACCTGGAGGAGGTGTTTGCAGAATTCCAGGTGGAATGTTTCTGTTGGGCTGGAATCCCATTTGGTTTGGTCTGGATAGGTGATGGGGCCCCATACTTCACTGCCATAGAGGAGGATTGGGGTGATGACGCTGTCAAAGATTTTAAGCCAGACTCTCATTATACACTCATAGAGGCCAGTGCCTCTCCTCACACTTATTACAGAAGCCTATGCCTCTCCTAACACTTATTACTGAGTCCTGCGCCCCTCCTTACATTAATTGATGAGGCCTGTACCCCTCTTCACACTCATTACAGAGGCCTGTGCCCCTCCTCACTCATTACAGAGGCCCATACCCCTCCTCACACTCATTGATGAGGCCCTTGCCCCTCCTCACACTCATTGATGAGGCCCTTGCCCCTCCTCACACTCATTGATGAGGCCTGTGCCCCTCTTTACACTAATTACAGAGGCCTGTGCCCCTCCTCACACTCATTACAGAGGCCCATACCCCTCCTCACACTCATTACAGAGGCCTGTGCCCTCCTCACACTCATTACAGAGGCCCGTGCCGCTCCTCACACTCATTACAGAGGCCCGTGCCCCTCCTCACACTCATTACAGAGGCCCGTGCCGCTCCTCACACTCATTACAGAGGCCCGTGCCGCTCCTCACACTCATTACAGAGGCCCGTGCCCCTCCTCACACTCATTACAGAGGCCTGTGCCCCTCCTCACACTCATTACAGAGGCCTGTGCCCCTCCTCACACTCATTACAGAGGCCCGTGCCCCTCCTCACACTCATTACAGAGGCCCGTGCCCCTCCTCACACTCATTACAGAGGCCTGTGCCCCTCCTCACACTCATTACAGAGGCCCGTGCCCCTCCTCACACTCATTACAGAGGCCTGTGCCCCTCCTCACACTCATTACAGAGGCCCGTGCCCCTCCTCACACTCATTACAGAGGCCCGTGCCCCTCCTCACACTCATTACAGAGGTCCGTGCCCCTCCTCACACTCATTACAGAGGTCCGTGCCCCTCTTCACACTCGGCCTGTTCCCCTCCTCACACTCATTGATGAGGCCTGTACCCCTCTTTAAAACTCAATGAATGGCACCCAAAGGGTGCAGGGGTATACAGGGCCCTAGGCAGAAGACAGGACCCCCCAGGCCGCCCTAAAGCATGTTAAAAACGGCCGCTGGCAGGGTCCCCACTGTACTCATATGTAATGGAGCCCTCTGATGGGCCCCAGCATGAAGTACAGTGGCAATTTCGCTCCATGCCTCCATTACATGTATAATATGGGGGGGGGGGGGAGCGCTATAACTGGGGCTATAACTAATTTAAAGGGGCACCTAATCTGGCATAACTACTGTTAGGGGGGCACATATGAAGGCATAACTATGAGGGGGCACATATGAATGCATAACTACTGTGAGGGGGAACGTAATCTTGCATAACCACTGTGAGGGGCAGATATGTGGGCATATCTAATGTGAGGGGCACATAATATGGCATAACCAGTCTGAGGGGGCACATATCTTGGCATATCTACTTTGAGGGGGATTATCCGCACGGAAAGAGCCCTTTGTAAGAAAATCTGCCGCTTATTTGTAAAAATGGGGGGGGCCCAATCCAAAGTTTGCACTGTGGCCCATAACACTATAGTTACGCCACTGGCCGCTGGGCAGTGTTCCCTCTAAGCTGCGCGGATGAGCAGCCGCGCAGCAATTATTGTGCCCCCACTCACAAGTTTACTATGTCCGCTCAGCGCGCCTGCTCACCCGCCTTGCAAAATGCCCACACACTTACCCACACTATTGATGAGTTCTTCCAAACTTCCTGCTGTGTGGTAAGTGGGGCGCTGGCTACCACATATTCCCCGCACCACTGCTGCTGCCTCCTCCTTTTTCTGACTGAAGAGGAGGAGCGGCATTGCACAGGGAGAGGTAATGTGGAGGCGGCGTTGTCGCCATCTTAGAAGCTAGACTCCCTCCTGAGACTGAGAGCTGCCTGGCCTGCTGCACTCATCTCAGGGTAATTTGCATATGTATCAAATAGTTTTTTTTTACACAATAAAAGCACACAGAGCTATGGGGACTGGGTATTGCGGATGTGCAAGCGGCCCTATAGCAACCCATGTCCTCAGCTCTATACACAAAATCCCAGTGACAGGTCCCCTTTAAAGTGCATCCAGTTGAAAGTTACGGTGGGGCAGAGAGCCATTGGCTCCATGCCCCACCACTTACTCTGGCAAACCGGGCAGTTCACAGCGAGCAGGATGAAGTCAACGCTAATCATTGGAGTATGATCAGGTGAGTTTAAGTTTTTTTGCATTTTATTGATGCAAAATGGGCATTGCCAGTCTAATGAAGCACTGGGGGACATTCCTATTCTAATGTGGTACAGGGGGGACATTACCAGTCTAATGGAGAACTGGGGGACATTACCAGTCTATTGAAGCACTGGGGGGGAGGGGGGCGCATTACCAGTCTAATGGAGAACTGGGGGGGGGGGGACATTACAAGTCTACTGGAGCAATGGGGGACATTACAATTCTAACGTGGTAGAGGGGAACATAACCAGTCTGATATGGTAAAAGGGGGGCATTACCAGTCTAATGGAGCACTGGGGGGCATTACTATTCTAATGTGGTACAGGGGGGACATTACCAGTCTAATGGCGCACTGGGGGACATTACTATTTTAATGTGGTACAGGGGGGGCATTACCAGTCTAATGGAGCACTAGGGAGATTACTATTTTAATGTGGTACAGGGGGGGCATTACCAGTCTAATGGAGCACTGGGGGGGGGGGACATTACCAGCCTAATGAAGCACTGGAGGGACATTACCAGTCTAATGGAGCACTGGGGTGGGGACATTACTAGTGTGAAGTGGTACAGGACGGACAGTCTAATGGAGCACCAGGGGCATCATTACAAGACTAATGGAGCACAGTGAAGGACATTAACAGTCTAATGGAGCACAAAGAGGGACATTACCAGTTGAATGGGGCAAAGCTGGGGGCAGTCTAATAGAGCACAGTGGAGGACATTAACAGTCTAAGAGAGGACAGCGGGGGATATTACCAGTCTAAGGGAGAACAGTGGGGGACATGACAAGTTTAATGGGACACAGGGGAGTATAACCAATCTAATGGAGCACAGTGGAGGATAGTACCAGTCTAAAGGAGCCTAGTGGGAGACATAACCAGTCTAATGGATCATGGTGGAGGACACTTCCAGTCTAATTGCGCACAGTGGGGGACATTACTAGTCTAATGTGGCACAGAGGCGACATTACCAATCTAATGGAGCACCGTGGGGGACATTACCAATCTAATGGAGCACCGTGGGGGACATTACCAATCTAATGGAGCACCGTGGGGGACATTACCAATCTAATGGAGCACCGTGGGGGACATTACCAATCTAATGGAGCACTGGGGGCATCATTACCAGTCTAAAGGAGCACAAAGAGGGACACTACCAGTCAAATGGGGGCAAAGCTGTGAACATTACCAATCTAATGGAGCACAGTGGGAGACATAACCGGCATAATGGGGGTATTACCAGTCAAATGGAGCAAAGTAGGGGGGAATTACCAATCTAATAGGGCACAAGGGGGGCATTACAGGTCTAGTGGAGCATAATGGGGACATTATCAGTCTAATGACGCACAGGGGGCACATTACTAGTCTTACAGTCTAACTAGTGGTGTACATTCCTAGTCTAGCAATGCAAACTGGGGGACATTACCAGTCTAACAGGGCACACTAGGGGACATTGCTAGTCTATGGATTACTGAGGGGTTATTCGTAACCCAATTATTTCAACTTGGCATCAATCTAAATATGTTTCCCCTTGAAATAATTTTAGGTAGCGATGAGAAATTTACAGCGAGATTTCCAGGTAAAAAAACTGTACGAGCGCCACAAAAACGGAGCGCTGAGCGGTTAAGCCGGTTCTCCATAATACTTTTCACAGAGATGCCGGCCCTGCACCTATACTTAAACGCCTGCACAAATAAACGCAATTATGTGTCCGTAAGACGCCCATCGATGTGAGGCAGGAAGGGTAAACAGCCGAACGCGGGGCTGAGAGCTCTTGAAAAGCAAAGTGCAGCTTGTTTTCTTCTTGCATCTACGGATGGAATAAAATGTCATTAATATTTGTCCCTGGACCGTGAACAGCTCGCAGCGTTGAACCCCTGCGATGAACCAGTTTTACGTTTTTTTTCTTCGTTTTTTTTGCAATCTGGTAGCGTTGCTGCAGGAGAAAAAAAAAAAGAGAAAGAGAGAGAGAGAAGGATCTTTAATGAAATGGAACGGAGGTGACAGCTCTCAGACCCCGTACTCTCCACCACAATGAGCGCGGGGACGGAGCGCGGGCTTAATACAGAATTTACAGAGCATGAAAAGAGACGAGATCGATGATTAGGGGACGACGAATGGAAGGCCAAGGGGTTAAACTAAGAAAACTAATGGGGTAAAAAGAGAAAGGAGATGCGGATATCGCAGCTGTCTGCAGAAATTAGCAGAAAAGGTCTCGCTCAACCTCCGGGTGCGAGGGGAAATCTGTCCCAGAAGCTTATGTCCTTCCCCCAGCAGCTCGGCTATACAAAGCACTTGCTTCCCTGCCCCGAGCACGGCCGTGCTTCAAATACAGAACAATCTTCCTCTACTGTACAGTATGAGGGACAATGGAGGTCTAGGGGAAAAATTAAAGGCAGGACAAGCAGGCGGTTTTCTGTAGTGGCGATTTTTCACCCTTGAGATACGTTTTTTTGGAGTCAATGGCATATTCTCCAAATCACTGCATACTCCGCAATTTTCCCTCATCGTCTGATGTTTTTCTCCCAGAATTATTATAATTTTTTTAAATGGGTGCAATATAAAAAAAAAAACACCATAAAAAAATGCCATGGATAATACACACTATGAAAAGCGTCGTAAAAAGTTAAATGCCATCGCCCCTACATTTAGGCGCAAGTGGCAAAGTGGACATGATCATTTATCATTTGCACCAATTTTTCGGAGGTAAGTGATGACCAAAATCTACGCCAGCTATGAGATGGTGTAAATTTTAATCCAGGCGCACAGGCTGGCGGAGGATGCGCCTAATTTATGACGAGTCGCGCACCCCATCATCATCCTCTAGCGGCGCAGGGAAATATGAAGAGAGATGGAGGTCTTGATAAATTACCCTCTACACGTGAAAAAAAATGCCAAACAAGGGTTAAAAACACGTTTGTCCTGCATTTAAAATTTTCCATTTCAAGGCAACATCTGGATCTTGAATTTCTTACCTAAAAAATGCAGTAAAAGCCACAAAACCCCCATGTCCCAGCCCAAATTCTTCTACAACAGTATCAACCCAGTAACCAGTGCCCGCCATACTGCCAGCTGTCATGTGGTCATACTAGTGCCAACCATCATGGCTCCATAACACTGCTCTAATGGTAGTCTGAGTGCCCGTCCCCAATATAATGCTCATGACCAGTACCATGCCAGCCACGCTACCCACCATCCTACTGTGATAAATTTGGCGCCTCTTTAGACTGGGAGTAGGTAATCTGCCCCTCTTAACCGCCATGCTGAGCGACCTTCGTGGAGCAGCTCCTCTTGATATGATAAAGGATACAGACATCAGACCTATAATAATCAGCGGGTTCCCTCCCCACTTTACGATTCCGCCACTAACACTACATGAATACGTCCCATTACCGCTGCCGGTTTTGATTTGTGGTGATAAGAGGGAGCGCAGAAGCAGCGAGAGCCCCTGATCTTTGTAAATACACCCGAGCAGCAAAGAGACAGACGCCTCCATTACAGGGATTTACATTCATTTGCAAGTTTACAAGGTCTGCACTTCGCCAATCACAAGCTCTTCTGTGCCCACTGTGCCCACTTTATGGCTTTGTTTGCCGAAATGTCCATGTGATATAATTCAGGATAAATTATTAGTTATATTTTGAGAATTCCCCTCAATGGCATTGTGTGAAAGGGGCCGAATATAGAGACTTGGTCCCTGGCAGTGTATGGCGGGGCACTGTAGATGCATCCATACCTGGCACAGTATTGTGAATCACTGTATGGATGAGGCACATCAGATGCAAGGATACCTGCCACTTTACGGTGGGGCACTGTATGTAGGGGGCACTGTAGATGCATGTATGCCTGGCACAGTATGGTGGGTTACTGTATGGAGGGAGCACAGTAGGTGTATGGATCTCTGGCGCTGTATGGCAGGGCACTGTAGCTAGCAGCACTGTATAAAGGTGGCACAGTAGAGGCATGGATCCCTGGCACTGTATGGTGAATCATTGTATGGCAGGGAACTATAGGAACACTATGGAGTGGGCACAGTGGAGGCAGGGATGCCTGGCACTGTATGGCAGAGCACTGTAGCAGCACTGTATGGAGGGGGCACAGTAGAGGCATAGATCCCTGGCACTGTATGGCAGAGCACTGTAGCAGCACTGTATGGAGGGGGCACTGTAGATGCATGTATGCCTGGCACAGTATGGCAGGGCACTGTATGGATGGGGCACAGCAGATGCAAGGATACCTGGCACAGTATGGTGGGTCACTGTATGTTGGGAGCACAGTAGGTGTATTGATCTCTGGCACTGTATGGCAGGGCACTGTAGCAGCACTGTATGAAGGTGGCACAGTAGAGGCATGGATCCCTGGCACTGTATGGTGGGTCATTATATGGCAGGGAACTGTAGGAGCACTCTATAGAGTGGGCACAGTAGAGGCATGGATCCCTGGCACTGTATGGCAGAGAACTGTAGCAGCACTGTATGGAGGGGGCACAGTAGAGGCATAGATCCCTGGCACTGTATGGCAGAGCACTGTAGCAGCACTGTATGGAGGGGGCACAGTGGAGGCATGGATCCCTGGCACTGTATGGCAGAGCACTGTAGCAGCACTGTATGGAGGGGGCACAGTAGAGGCATAGATCCCTGGCACTGTATGGCAGAGCACTGTAGCAGCACTGTATGGAGGGGGCACAGTGGAGGCATGGATCCCTGGCATTGTATGGTCAGGTATTGTAGATGAAATTGCATGGATCCCTGGCACTGTATGGTGGAGGCACTGTGGCTAGTGATCAATAGTTAGCCATCACTGTATGTAAAGTGGACACCTTAAGAAAGGCCACAGAGAAGGGCAGTAAATGGAGGGGATCTTGCAAATGCCACTTTATAGTTGCATCACTAATGCTGGCACTCTGTGGGGTTTGGCTCTGTTTTAAGGGACATTACAGATGGCATCAGTTGCTGGCATATCCCCCAACCTTCCTAGATCTGACTGGACAGATTTCTGCAGTGGCCCCGGGATGGTTGTTGCATGTGAGGACGCAGATACAACTGAATGCAATGGTGAAGCAGGGAGCGGTCAGGTCCAGGTTCCACCATTCCCCAGCCTGTGCACTCTCCTGCTCAGCTCAGCAGACATGATTACATCACTGAACCGTGCTTGATGCTGGAGAGAACATGCTTCATTCATGGGGGGAACAGGGCTAGGTGAGTATTATCAACACTGCAGGGATGAGTATTAATAAAACTACATGGGCTTCACTATTGAAAGGGGGAATACCTATGGTGTGGGAGCACTAAGGGGGGCATAACTACTGTATGGAGCACTAAGGGGCATAACTACTGCTTGGGGGACTAAGGGGGCATAACTACTGAGTGGAGCACTACAAGAGGCACAACTAGTGTATGGGGCAATAAGCACTACTATGTGTGGGGCACTAAGGGGGCAAAACTACTGTAAGCGGCCACTAAGGGGCATAACTACTGTATAGGACACTAAGGGGGCATAACTACTGTATGGGGCCACTAAGGGGGGCATAACTACTGTGTAGGAGCACAAAGTTAGTATAACTACTGAGTGAGGCAGTAAGGGGCATAACTACTGTATGAGGCACTGATAGGGCATAACTACTGTATGAGGCACTGATAGGGCATAACTTCTGTATGAGTCCACTAAGGGGACATAATTACTGTGTGTGAGGCATTAAGGGGCATAACTACAGTATGGGGCACTAAGGGGGCATATTTTCTGTATGAGGCCACTAAAGGGACATAACTACTAGGGGGGCTCTAAGAGGGCATAACTACTGTGTGGAGCACTACAGGGGCACAACTAGTGTATGGGGCACTAAGCACTACTGTGTGTGGGTCACTAAGAGGCTTAACTACTGTATAGGGCACTAAAGGGGCAAAATTACTGTATGTGGCCACTAAGGGGGCATAACTACTGTATGGGACACTAAGGGGGCAAAACTGCTGTATGGGGCCACTGAGAGGGGATAACTACTGTGGAGCACTACAGGGGCACAACTACTGTATGAGGCCACTAATGGGAAATAACTACTGTGGGGGAGGGGCTCTAAAAGGGCATAACTACTGTATGGGGCACTAAGGGTACTGTGTGGGATTGGACATGGAGTTAGAACTTCGGTAGATGAGAAGTTTGGCTAATGGACATCCCCCTGCAGCCTGATTAGTTCAGCCCAACACTAAACAAGACCCGTATGCAATACTACAACATGTCGATGACCATCGTGTTGCACATTGTTACCATCTAAATCCTCCATAATTATTATAGCGCCAATATATCCCACGATGCAATACAAAGACTCACATCAGGTCCCCGGGCTCCCAAACTAAATTCCACATGAACCTATCCGTACGCTTTTTGAGTGTGGGAGGAAACTGCATTTCCCGGAGGAAAACCCTGCAGATATGGGGAGAACATGCAAACTCCATGCAGATGCCACCCGTGGTTGTATTCACACCCAGCTCCTCTGCAAGGCATGCATGCTAACCACTGAGCCACCATTCTGCCCTGCATCATTGCCATTTGGTCAATTTTTAGCTCAAGTGAAATCATTAAATAATGAAACCCTCTTCTCAACCATGTTCAATATCACTGCTTGATGTCACTGAATCGGAACAATCCTATTTCCATCCAGAGATCAGAAATCCCATCCTCAATAACCCTTGTCACCGCTGGTGGGTTACACCTGTATCCAGTCTGGACAACCCACTATGACCTAACTGCACAATGGAATACATTTATAAGGAGGGGGATATCTGAGGCCAGTTTTTCTTGCGTCTGCATTGCCGTCATTTCCCTCAGATTTATCAAACGTCACCTAAATTTGCCTCCTCTTCAGGGATCACGCTTTTTTCTAGAGGGGTTCCTCCAATTTTTGGACAGTGCCCCCTACTGGACTAAGATTGCACCTGTTTTGGGCACTTCTTAAGTAGTCGCAATGGATACGTTTGGCATGCACCTCATCAACCAGGTTCACTTAAGAAGAGTGAAAAAACTTAAAAAGAGTCAAACTTTAACGCAAAAATGGTGTGCGCCAAAATTTGTGACTTCTTTATGCCATTTTTCTGGCAAGGGGTAAAATAAATTGCCCCCCCATGTAACATTGTAAATAAAATGTCTCAGATTAAGGACAGAAGAAAGGACCCTTGAGATGCTGTATACAATTGTAATAAAGAATTCAGCCTCTAAATGAACCCAAGAATCTATCGCTGACCGCAAGCAGAGATCTTAAAGCATGGCGCATATTAGAAACTCTAACGACTTCTCATTATACAATCCGTTGTACACACCAATGCAAAAAGACAACCCCATCAGCTAGCAGGGACTGAATCATCCGCGTCCTCAGAGGCATACCCGACAACCTCCGAATATGCTATATACTCAATAGATCTTACGTCGTGGCAACAGTCAGCAGTTCTGTGCATTAAGGAGAACGCTCGGTCCGCTCCACGTCACCTTTAAGGTTCAAAATCTCATTTCTGCTGAGAAGAAGTTACAAAGCTCCAGGAAACCAATCAATTACCACAACACACTGCTGGGTCGGCACAGTGGATTAAGAGTTAATTTCTCAGCGTGAAGCGTGATGAATCTTTATTTGGAGATGGTTTCGTGAAACGACGAGCCCTGCACTGTATAATCAGCATCTCCTTCCACGGCGTCCAGGACTGCGCAGGAAAATGAGCCGCAGATCAGATGCACCGGAGACATAATGTATCACCGGGAAAATTATACTTAGAGATAAACATTTAGAAGCGATCATGGCTGACATAATGTACTGGTATTATGCGGGAAGTATACTAACGAGGAGCGGCCACTGACATCCCATACATTTATTATGTAACACAATTATATAACTGGATGTTAACTAACGGGACATAACTACTGTGGGTGGGGGGCTCTAAGAGGGCATACCTACTGTATGGAGCACTACAGGGGCATAACTACTGTATGGAGCACTACAGGGGCACAACTAGTGTATGGGGAACTAAGCACTACTGTGTGTGGGGCACTAAGAGGCATAAGTACTGTATGAAGCACTACAGGGGCATAACTACTGTATGGAGCACTACAGGGGCATAACTACTGTATGGAGCACTACAGGCGCATAACTACTGTATGGAGCACTACAGGGGCATAACTACTGTATGGAGCACTACAGGGGCATAACTACTGTATGGAGAACTACAGGGGGATAACTAGTGTATGGGGCACTAAGCACTACTGTCTGTGGGGCACTAAGAGGCATAACTACTGTGGAGCACTACAGGGGCACAACTAGTGTATGGGGCACTAAGCACTACTGTCTGTGGAGCACTAAGAGGCATAACTACTGTATGGAGCACTACAGGGGCATAACTACTGTATGGAGCACTACAGGGGCACAACTAGTGTATGGGGCACTAAGCACAACTTTGTGTGGGGCACTAAGAGGGCATACCTACTGTATGGAGCACTACAGGGGCATAACTACTGTATGGAGCACTACAGGGGCATAACTACTGTATGGAGCACTAGAGGGGCACAACTAGTGTATGGGGCACTACAGGCGCATAACTACTGTATGGAGCACTACAGGGGCATAACTACTGTATGGAGCACTACAGGGGCATAACTACTGTATGGAGCACTACAGGCGCATAACTACTGTATGGAGCACTACAGGGGCATAACTACTGTATGGAGAACTACAGGGGGATAACTAGTGTATGGGGCACTAAGCACTACTGTCTGTGGGGCACTAAGAGGCATAACTACTGTGGAGCACTACAGGGGCACAACTAGTGTATGGGGCACTAAGCACTACTGTCTGTGGAGCACTAAGAGGCATAACTACTGTATGGAGCACTACAGGGGCATAACTACTGTATGGAGCACTACAGGGGCACAACTAGTGTATGGGGCACTAAGCACAACTTTGTGTGGGGCACTAAGAGGGCATACCTACTGTATGGAGCACTACAGGGGCATAACTACTGTATGGAGCACTACAGGGGCATAACTACTGTATGGAGCACTACAGGGGCATAACTACTGTATGGAGCACTAGAGGGGCACAACTAGTGTATGGGGCACTAAGCACTACTTTGTGTGGGGCACTAAGAGGGCATACCTACTGTATGGAGCACTACAGGGGCATAACTACTGTATGGAGCACTACAGGGGCATAACTACTGTATGGAGCACTACAGGGGCATAACTACTGTGGAGCACTACAGGGGAACAACTAGTGTATGGGGCACTAAGCACTACTGTGTGTGGGGCACTAAGAGGCATAACTACTGTATGGGACCACTAAGGGGTCATAACTACTGTATGGGACACTAAGGGGGCAAAACTACTGTATGGGACACTAATACAGATTCCTGATCCCTGAAAATAATATAACTAAGGCCTCATGCACACAGCCGTTGCCGTATTGCAGCCCGCAAACAGCTGGGTCGCAATACACGGGCACCTTCCACGTGCACCCCGCATAACGGATGCGGACCCATTCACCTGAATGGGTCTGCAATCCTGAAGGTCGGTCGGTACGGAACGGAAGCACGGAACCCCATGAAAGCACTACGGTGTGCATGTGTGGGGTTTCTATCCGTGCCTCCGCACCACAAAAAAGTAGTGCATGCGCTACTTTTTTGCGGTGTGGACCCTCAGATCGATGACCTCATTCAAGTGAATGGGTCCCCATCCACATACGGCGCCACTACGGTCAGTGCCCTTTCATTGCCAACTGCAATTTGCGGTCCACAGCTCCTATGTACAAGAATATAACTACTATAATACTGCCCCCTATGTACAAGAATATAACTACTATAATACTGCCCCCTATGTACAAGAATATAACTACTATAATACTGCTCCTATGTACAAGAATATAACTACTATAATACTGCCTCCTATGTACAAGAATATAACTACTATAATACTGCCTCCTATGTACAAGAATATAACTACTATAATACTGCTCCTATGTACAAGAATATAACTACTATAATACTGCTCCTATGTACAAGAATATAACTACTATAATACTGCTCCTATGTACAAGAATATAACTACTATAATACTGCCTCCTATGTACAAGAATATACCTACTATAATACTGCCTCCTATGTACAAGAATATAACTACTATAATACTGCTCCTATGTACAAGAATATAACTACTATAATACTGCCTCCTATGTACAAGAATATAACTACTATAATACTGCCTCCTATGTACAAGAATATAACTACTATAATACTGCCTCCTATGTACAAGACTATAACTACTATAATACTGCCCCTATGTACAAGAATATAACTACTATAATACTGCCCCCTATGTACAAGAATATAACTACTATAATACTGCCCGCTATGTACAAGAATATAACTACTATAATACTGCCTCCTATGTACAAGAATATACCTACTATAATACTGCCTCCTATGTACAAGAATATAACTACTATAATACTGCTCCTATGTACAAGAATATAACTACTATAATACTACCTCCTATGTACAAGAATATAACTACTATAATACTGCTCCCATGTACAAGAATATACCTACTATAATACTGCCTCCTATGTACAAGAATATAACTACTATAATACTGCCTCCTATGTACAAGAATATAACTACTATAATACTGCTCCTATGTAAAAGAATATAACTACTATAATACTTCTCCTATGTACAAGAATATAACTACTATAATACTGCCCCCTATGTACAAGAATATAACTACTATAATACTGTTCCTATGTACAAGAATATAACTACTATAATACTGCCTCCTATGTATAAGAATATAACTACTATAATACTGCTCCTATGTACAAGAATATAACTACTATAATACTGCCTCCTATGTACAAGAATATAACTACTATAATACTGCTCCTATGTACAAGAATATAACTACTATAATACTGCTCCTATGTACAAGAATATAACTACTATAATACTGCTCCTATGTACAAGAATATAACTACTATAATACTGCTCCTATGTACAAGAATATAACTACTACAACACTGTCTTATATGTAGAAGAATACAACCACCATAATACTTGCCCAATTTCATTTTGCAGACCCCTCCCCCAGTCCCCCCAGTCACCTGAAATAATTTGCTGGTTTCTGGCGCTGTTGCCAGTGATCTGTCAGTAAGACTCTGGAGGACTCTGTTCTGTCTCTTCTGGTGATGATACAATTAACAAGGACTGAGAAGTGCCTTCACCTGATACATGTAGAAGTTGTGTTGCGGCGATGGCCGTTCATTCTGTGAAGGGCATTGTGTATCTGCCAGTCACAGTCCTGATCTACAGCATCTACCTGCCAGCTGACAGCCTGCTGTGCGGCGCCCCAATCCATCTCCTACAACTCAGGAGTTACTGCTAATTAACGCCACCGAGTCTCTGAACTGCCAACGGGTGAAAGGATGTGACCGGCCATCAATATTCTACCTGGCTCGCTGCCACGAGCTGTTCCTGGGGGAAGGCGCAGCTGACCGCAGAGAGCTGACCCGCCAGTCCTCCTCTTAACACTCCAGACAGAGACAAGGTATTCGAAGCCCACGATACCGGCGCTCAATTCCTTATAGGCTCCAGAATTCACTAGACTCTTCCCAGCACCCACACCCACAGAGAGATCACTGTCAATGCTCAAGGTGTAATTTTTCCCCATACGAGGTCTGAGATACAGAAAAATTTGAAAATAATTGGCCAAAAATGAATTAAATATTATCTCACCCTTGGAATACATTTTTTTTTAAACTCTAAATAGGTTCAAAATTGGGTCAGAGTTAAGTATTTCTGATGTGGAGTGTTCAAGGCTCCGTCATAAATGTGAAATGTAATCTGCCTTCAGCCACCACTAGAGGGAGCTAATACCGATCTGCATCCTGTTTATAGGCGGCATGCTCCCTCTGGTGGTGACTGCAGGTAGCCAGAATGTTTTACCACTCTGTTTTTACAGAGGATTTGGAGATTTGTATTAGAAAACCAGATCCCCAATTGCTAGGTAATAAAATAAACAAAATAACCAAAACTCGTGTTAAAGGGCATCTGTCAGCAGTTTTGTACCTATGACACTGGCTGATCTGTTACATGTGCGCTTGACAGCTGTGTTGGTCCCGTGTTCATATATGCCCGCATTGCTGAGAAAAATGAGGTTTTAATATATGCAAATGATCCTCTAAGAGCAACGGGGGCGTTTCCATTACACCTAGAGGCTCTGCTCTCTCTGCAACTGCCATGCCCTCTCCACTTTAAATGATAGGGCAAGGCGTTATCACATTTTCACTGCGTCAATCAAAGTACAGAGGGCGCAGCAGTTGCAGAGAGAGAAGACGCTCTAGGTGTAATGGCAACGCCCCCGTTGCTCCTAAAGGCTCATTTGCATATGATAAAACATCATTTTTCTCAGCAATGCGGGCACATAGGAACATGGGACCAACACAGATGCCTTCAGCTGCCAAGCGCACATGTAACAGGTCAGCCAGTGTCATAGGTACAAAACTGCTGATCGATGCTCTTTAAAGGGAAGCCATTTAATGTAACTATTGTACAATGTGAAGTTCTGCAACTTTGTGTCAGACTTTGTGTTTCACATTTTTAATATTTTTCAAGATCTCTGCTTGCTATTAAAGTATGACAACCTTCAAAGGCTATGTACACCTTCGTAGGAAAAATTTTTATGATTGCAAGTTACTCATTTTTTGCTAATTTTTTTTTTTCAATTGGTTATTATTGAAAATATTGAGCCGTTCTGTCACAAAGGGTTAACTGTTTGTCTAGCCGGTCATCTATCAACCCTTATCTCTAAACTACTGAGACGTCATAAATACTTATTTAACCTGCGTTCTTATCAGTAAGATAAAAACTGAGCTATACTGAGCGTTTATTGTGTCAGAGATAAGGAGCCCGTCAGCTCCCGGTCTGACGGAAAAGACAGAAAATCCAAAGGGGGCTACTAGAGCATCTCAGCTCTGTACGGAAAAAAGGGCTCCATGTTTTTAATTAAGACCAATTGAAAAAATAATTTTTAGCTCACAATGAGTACAATGCAATAATAAAAAAATTATAATATAAATATAAAATATTATATTATTAGAATATAAAAACATCCATAGTGCATAGTAAACATATGGTTCAAATAAAGGTGTTTTATTCACATTTATATATTTTCGTCCCCCTTTTGCGTGCGGTTGGTGGATGCACCAGTGGTTGGTTTCCAGACTTTTAGAACCAGTGCTGAGTATTACCTACAACTGAAGCCATAGACAATCCTCCAAACACTCCAGACTGATAAAATGTATCTAAGTATATAACACTCAGCACAGAGGACAGATCTGTGTGGGAGATGCGTTTCGCTCACAGAGGATAGTCCCGATTGGATACAATTACGTCTGTACACGGTTTTTAATCTCTGCACTTAAATAATAAAGCTCACATTCACTGACAGCAATTAAAAAGTATATTAGTATATCTCCAGGGGCAGATTTGGCCCCCATATAGAGTAAGCAGTTGTCCGTGCTGTGGTCCCCCGGCAGTGACACCACTTTCAGCTACAGTGCAGCAGGTAGCCCTCCATATACCTTGTGCCCGGCGGTGAGGTGCTGGCATACGGGAGCTGCACCATTCCACCATATTGTTCTGGGGACATTTAAAGAGTACCAGGGGCAGGGGCGTAGCTATAGGGGAAGCGGCCGGGTCCCAACCTCAAAAGGGGGGCGTTCAAAAATATGCTGTGGGGCCCACTCATTTTTAGTTACGCCACTGGTCAGGGGGCACATAAGGAGACCCATATTGTGTTAGAGGAAACTTAAGGAGCATCATTTTGTGTTGGAGGAACATAAGGAACCCCATATAGTATTGGGGACACATAAGAGACACCGTATTGTGTTGGGGGGCACATAGGGGGTAGAGAATTGTGTTGGGAGCACGTTTGGGGCACATAAGGAACACCATGTTGTGTTGGGGGACACATTAGGGGTTACCATATTGTGCTGGGGGGGCACAAAGGAAGCATTAATGTGTGTTGGGGGGCATCATACTGTGTGTACGGCACATAAGGAGGGGTCACTGTGTGAGGGACACACGAGGGGGCATTATACTATGTGGGGGGGGGGCACATAAGAGGTCACCATATTAGCGGTATGATGCATAGACATAGCACCGTGTGGAGCCCCAGAAATGTCAGACCCTTCCTTGGACATTTCCTAATGCTGTGCAATAAAGTCTGCTGCACCAGCGCGTTTCAGGCACATTAAAGCACTGCTGCTGAGATGGAGATCCGGACGGTGGGGTATTCAGAAGAGCCGAACTTCAGATCAATGTCCGCCTTCTTCAGAAAGCTCACATCTGGCGAGATCTCCCGGGCCGCTCCATTAAACGTCTCGGCGATCTGAGAGAGAACTAGTGATTGCTAAACACATTACACTTCAACGAGAATCTATGTCGCGCTCCTCCGTCGCTGCCTTCTCCCTCTCATTAGAGGGCGGCTGAGCTCCGGAGGGAGCCGGCAAAACGACTCTTCTACGGATGAGGTAGCAGACGAGCGTCGAGGCGCCGAGGCGCAGGGGGATAGAGCGGCGTCAGACCTGGAAGCTGACGGATGGAGAGGAGCAGGACTGCGCTAAACTTTTAATAAAACATAACGAGGCGTGCAATCGTAAAATATTCCTTTAATTCACTGCTCCCCGGAGACGCTCTGGTGGCAGTTGGCGTCACGCGGAGCGCAGGGCTGGAAGCTTAGCCAACCTTGGCCGGGAGGATCTTTAACCCATTCCCTGCTGGGCAGCCATGACACCAAAGATGACTCTTTTTTTTTGGGGGGGGGGGGGGGGGGGGTTACTCCTCTCTAATAAGGGCTCAGGGTGAATATTAAAGGGACACCCCGATACTGCTCGTTATGCCTAGTGTAGGCTTGGAGAGGGGGCGGGGTATGACACAGGGATTCAAAAACACCAAAGAGAGACCACCCCACGCTCCGCGGTGTATTATGTCCGATCAGAGTGCTCCTTTAACATTACATTTCGGGCTCTTCGTCTATAATCCAGACTAATCACTGGAGTTTTACTGGACCAAGTTAGCAAAGATCCATCCCCTTCGCCTACCGGGCTTCATGGCACAAACGCCTACGCGGAGACACAGGGGGCGCCGCAGATGGAAATGCAAGGCCTGTAATATCCTGGATACAGTGACAAGGAAAAGATATATCCTTACTTCAGAGGTGACATTTCTCTCAGCTATTTATACCCGCTGCTGTCAGGTTTAGCAGACAGACGCTGCAGAGCTGCCATGTGGAAGCAGGTAGGTGCCTGCGTAGAGTAGTGGCCCAGCGGTGGGGCTGCAGTGCGCGTTACAGGCCAGCAGGGGGCACAGGCGGAGGCCGTGTTTAGATTTTGCAGAGTCTCGATCCCTTCCTGCAAAATTCCAGCTCTACTTCTGATCCATCCGGCGGACGCTCAGGACGGAGGACAGCACACCCAGCTGCAGATGTCACCAGGAGAAGGCGACTTTCACATCTGCGTTTTGCATTGCGGTTTACAGATCCGCAAAACTCCTTCCATTTTGTCCCCATTCATTGTCAATCGGGACAAAAGGGGACAAACCAGATCAGGATGCATTCCGTTCCGGTTTGTTCAGTTTTTTTCGATCGGGCACAAAACCGTTGCAAGTTGCAATTTTGCGTCCGGTCTGCAAAACTGAACAAACAGGATACGGCATGAAAAACGGATTCGGCGCCCCATTGACTTACCATGATTTTTATGCCGAATCCAGTTTGTTCAGTTTCTATTTAATCCGAGCAGAGCCGGACGAAATGGAGGCATCCGGATTTTTTAAATGAAAGTTTTATTCAGTGCTGGATCTCAAAACCTGAAAGCAAAACGCTGGTGTGAAAGTAGCCTCAGGGCACATGACTGTATGTATTTTGCGGTCCGCAAAACACAGATCCGCCCCCAAAAAAAAAAAGTTTGTGTGACTTCAGTATTGCATGCGATTTTTTTTGCAGACAATGCCTGTCGAATCCCTGTATAAGTAGAGCAACAAGCCTGCTGACTGTTTCCAGTAACAAACAATAGAATTGTCATTGTAGCTCTGGAGTATAATACAGGATGTAACTCAGAATCAGTACAGGATAAGTAATGTATGTACACAGTAACTCCACCAGCAGAATAGTGAGTACAGCTCTGGAGTATAATACAGGATGTAACTCAGGATCAGTACAGGATAAGTAATGTAATGTATGTACACAGTGACTCCACCAGCAGAATAGTGAGTGCAGCTCCGGAGTATAATACAGGATGTAACTCAGGATCAGTACAGGATAAGTAATGTAATGTATATACACAGTGACTCCACCAGCAGAATAGTGAGTGCAGCTCTGGAGTATAATACAGGATGTAACTCAGAATCAGTACAGGATAAGTAATGTATGTACACAGTAACTCCACCAGCAGAATAGTGAGTGCAGCTCTGGAGTATAATACAGGATGTAACTCAGAATCAGTACAGGGTAGGGCTGCACGATATGGGAATTTTGTGCGATTGCGATTAGGGTCCTAAAAATTGCAATAACCATATGTGATGCGATATTTTAAGGGAATTGTGCTAGAGGTCTATTTGCTGTGGATGGCACTGTTATGGAGGATCTGTGGATGACACACTGTTATGGGGTATCTGTGGATGGTACTGTTATGGGGGATCTGTGGATGACACTGTTATGGAGGGGATATGTGGATGGCACTGTTATGGGGGGATCTGTGGATGATACTGTTATGGGGGATCTGTGGATGATACTGTTATAGGGGATCTGTGGATGACACTGTTATAGGGGATCTCTGGATGACACTGTTTTGGGGGGGGGGATCTGTGGATGACACTGTTATGGAGGGGATATGTGGATGGCACTGTTATGGGGGGATCTGTGGATGACACTGTTATGGGGGATCTGTGGATGACACTGTTATGGGGGATCTGTGGATGGCACTGTTATGGGGGATCTGTGGATGGCACTGTTATGGGGGATCTGTGGATGGCACTGTTATAGGGGATCTCTGGATGACACTGTTTTGGGGGGGATCTGTGGATGACACTGTTATGGAGGGGATCCGTGGATGGCACTGTTATGAGGGGATCTGTGGATGGCACTGTTATGGGGGGGATCTGTCGATGGCACTGTTATGGGGGGATCTGTGGATGGCACTGTTATGGGGGGATCTGTGGATGGCACTGTTATGGGGGATCTGTGGATGACACACTGTTATGGCGGATCTGTGGATGATACTGTTATGGGGGATCTGTGGATGGCACTGTTATAGGGGATCTCTGGATGACACTGTTTTGGGGGGGATGTGTGGATGACACTGTTATGGAGGGGATCTGTGGATGGCACTGTTATGGGGGGATCTGTGGATGGCACTGTTATGGGGGGGATCTGTCGATGGCACTGTTATGGGGGGATCTGTGGATGGCACTGTTATGGGGGGGATCTGTGGATGGCACTGTTATGGGGGATCTGTGGATGGCACTGTTATGGGGGATCTGTGGATGACACACTGTTATGGCGGATCTGTGGATGATACTGTTATGGGGGATCTGTGGATGGCACTGTTATAGGGGATCTCTGGATGACACTGTTTTGGGGGGGGATCTGTGGATGACACTGTTAATGAGGGGATCTGTGGATGGCACTGTTATGGAGGGATCTGTGGATGACACTGTTATAGAGGGGGATATGTGGATGGCACTGTTATGGGGGGATCTGTGGATGACACTGTTATGGGGGATCTGTGGATGACACTGTTATGGGGGATCTGTGGATGATACTGTTATGGGGGATCTGTGGATGGCACTGTTATAGGGGATCTGTGGATGACACTGTTTTGGGGGGGATCTGTGGATGACACTGTTATGGAGGGGATCTGTGGATGGCACAGTTATGGGGGGGGGGATCTGTGGATGGCACTGCTATGGGGGGATCTGTGGATGGCACTGTTCTGGGGATCTGTGGATGGCACTGTTATTGGGGATCTGTGGATGGCACTTTTATTGGGATCTCTGGATGGCACTGTTATGGGGGATCTGTGGATGATACTGTTATGGGGAATCTGTGGATGGCACTGTTGTGTGGGATCTGTGGATGGCACTGTGATGGGGGAATCTGTGGATGACACTGTTATGGGGGATCTGTGGATGACACATATATAGCATCTTATGCTATGTGTCATCCACAGACCCCCCCCCCCCCCCATAACAGTGTCCCTGCAGTGTGAATGACCCCCAATACAGGGGCTGGCGGCCGGCATCTGTTAATGAGGCGATCTGTGGATGGCACTGTTATGGAGGGATCTGTGGATGACACTGTTATAGAGGGGGATATGTGGATGGCACTGTTATGGGGGGATCTGTGGATGACACTGTTATGGGGGATCTGTGGATGACACTGTTATGGGGGATCTGTGGATGATACTGTTATGGGGGAATCTGTGGATGACACTGTTATGGGGGATCTGTGGATGACACATATATAGCATCTTATGCTATGTGTCATCCACAGACCCCCCCCCCCATAACAGTGTCCCTGCAGTGTGAATGACCCCCAATACAGGGGCTGGCAGCCGGCATCTGGATTAGGAATGACAGCGGGGACTGGTGCAGTCCCTGTATTCTAATGCACCGGCCCCGCTCACTTTTGTATAATCTTATCTAACCTGCATTGTTAAAATGTAATAATCATGTGTAATCCAGCTGTATTATTTACAACAAGTTCCATAGCAGAGAGGAGAGAGGAGGCAGGCCGGGAGGCACGTCACTCACTACGTCACGCGCCCGCGCCGCCTGCTCCATTCATAAAGTGGGCGGCGCAGGTGCATGACGTAGTGAGTGACGCGCCGCCCGCCCTCCTCTCTGCTACGGAACTTGTTGTAAGTAATACAGCTGGATTACACATGATTATTATATCTTAACAATGCCTACAGGTTAGATAAGATACTACAACAGTGAGCGGGGCCGGCGCATTAGAATACAGGGACTGCACCAGCCCCTCCTCCCTCTGTCCATACACCCGCCGACCGCGCTGTGCGGCGGATGTATCATTGTAGGTAAATAATCGCAGCATTTTTGGGGTCGGCCAAATCGCCATATCGCAATCGTCGATTATCGCGATACGATTGCTTTGGCGATATATATCGTGCAGGCCTCGTACAGGGTAAAGGCTCATTCAGACGAGTAGATAACTGTTCAGACGACTGACAACACGAGTGACCTATGGTAATGAGAAGCATGCATGCAAATTCGATCCTATACTCTCCTAAAGGATGATCGCTGACTGTGTTCAGACCGGTCCGGCCATCCTACCTACCGGCGAAATGTCACACGATGCACTCTTACATTACCACAATTCATTAAGAACAAGTGAAGATCTCACAAGCGCAGTTCCAACCGATACCACGTCCCAATTAGCAGAATTTAGAATGCAGCTCTGGACGTGTGTAAAGAATTAGAGTTTAGACACGATCTAACTCTAGATGAATTGAAAGGAAAGGTGGAAAGTTGTAGATTTCATATGTTAATCTTCCGGCTATGACATGGCTGCCTCCGCTCCGCTGCAGCTGGATATACGAGTACCTCGAGCTCTTAATAAAAGCCTGGATCCTAATTTCCAGCATTGGACGGGCACAGCAGAATAAATATACGAGGTGTTTTGTAAAGGTCTCTTTTTAAGTATAGCTATGATTAAAGGCTCCTACATAATGGAGTCTGCCCGCGCTCGCCCATCACGCACCATATAAGGTAATTAAACAAGTATCCGACTTTCCCCTGCGACGGCGGTCACTGCCGCACACTGAATGGCCTTTATTCTCCTCCATTCCCTCTCGCTGGGAGGCTTTTAGCAGTTCAGTAGAGGAAAGAAAAAAAATTAATGAAAAAAAAAAAAAAAAAAAAAAAGAAGCCAAACACAATTTCCACATTAATGAGTAAACCGTATTAACGAGCGCAGGCTTTTCTATTACAACACAACGTTCCATGTAAATTCATTTGTACAAATTATGTAAATGTCTCCCCCCCCATCCCGCGGGTTATCCACCTCCACGATGGTCACAGGCTCAGAAGGGAAAAAACAACAGAAACAATGTATCCAGAAAAAAAAAAAAAACAGCCCCAAGGGGAAGAAAGCAGCAAACTGAGCAAAGTGATCGGCCAATTAAAAGCCTCTGGGGCTGCGAGAAGCTTCATCCTGCAGGTTGTGATAAGCAAATATGCAAATGTCGAGTATTTACAAGGGAAATAACATACAAAGCCAAGACAACGGTAATTGATTTTCAAAAATCACCGTTAAACCTGATGTTTTTGTTTCTTTCTTATCTTTCCATTAATTAGACTGAATTTTTTATTTATTTATTTTTGCTCTGTTAGATGCAACATTGTTACAACTTTTTGGAGAACTAACTCCTGTCCATTGTATTATATGTCGGCTTAAATTAAAGGGCATCTGTCAGCAGTTTTGTCCCTATGACACTGTCTGACCTGTTACATGTGCGCTTGGCAGCTGAAGGCATCGGTGTTGGTCCCATGTTCCTATGTGCCCGCATTGCTGAGAAAAATTATGTTTTATTATATGCAAATGAGCCTCTAGGAGCAACGGGGGCGTTACCATTACTCCTAGAGCCTCTGCTCCCTCTGCAACTGCCGAGACCTCTGCACTGTCATTGACAAGCTGATGATGTTTTCACTGCCTGGACCTGTCAATCACAGTGCAGACGGTGCAGCAGTTGCAGAGAGAGCAGAGCCTCTAGGTGTAATGGTAACGCCCCCGTTGCTCCTAGAGGCTCATTTGCATATATTAAAAACGTGATTTTTCTCAGCAATGCGGGCACATAGGAACATGGGACCAACACAGATGCCTTCAGCTGCCAAGCGCACATGTAACAGGTCAGCCTGTGTCATAGGTACAAAACTGCTGACAGATGCCCTTTACATGGCCTAATGAAGCAGGCTATTTTGTCAATGCTCACGGATCCCTTGCGCACTCTATGGGTCAGTGAAAAGCACGGACAGGGCAGGTTTTCAGTCTATGACTATAAGCAAAAATTTTTCCATTCACTCTTAGCAAGCAGGGATCTTAAAAATAGCGAAGAACTGAAATATTTGTTATATTACAAAACTAGTAAGTTTCTATTATACAGTGGTTAGCTTTAAAAAGCAGGATCAACCCATTCAAACAGTGGCATTGATCCCTCGGATTAAAATAAAACCTGTTTTGTTAAAATCCGTTGCACCATTCTCAAGAAAGAAAGAAAGACTTTTATTCTTTATGAAAATGATGGCGTGGCCGGCCTGGCTTGCTGAGGGTCACTGATGGGCTAGGGTCCACCCCTTGGTGCATTGAGTCACTCATTTGCATAAAGAAGAGAAGTCTTTTTATTTTATTTTTCCTTCAGAATGCCACAACCGATTTTTTCTTTAATTAGCAGGATCAACCCCACCAGGCATCATGCATAGTTTATAGGGTTTATCCTGCTGATTTCATAGAACTGAATTAGCTGTATTGCAATGTCATACACCCCCCACAGAAACGCGGTAGCTCTCTTCTCCATTTTCCTATACCGTAGGCTACAGTAAAGGTGTACAGAATAATAAAACATGTCTACTGTCCACAGCGCCTCACCTGGGTTGTGTCAGGTACTGCAGCTCAGTGAATGGTGCTGAACTGCAATACTCAACACAGCCTGAGAAACGGTGTGGCGCTGTTTCTGGAAGAAAACCATGCATAGGTCTCTGGCTCTCGTTCACTATTACGCACGAGCCTTTATCCCGCTCTTGCGTCTGGTAAGAATACGCAGATTCATGTTACCCAGAGACAGTTTATATAAACAGCCGCAGTCTCTGCCCGGCCCGAGGGTCCCGTGTCGTTCTCTGACAGCACGGCAGGGTGGGGTGAGAAAACGCTGTCACCGATCAAGAGCGATCTGAACTCCGGGACCCATCTTGCGGCTTCATCCGCTTCAAACCGTGACCGCGTCCTGATCTTTAAACCAATCAATTCGGCTTTCTTAACCAGGTATGGAAATAGCTGACCCCGGCTGAACTCCTGCTGGAGAATGACCTACATTCAGCAACCCTTGGAAGGATGATCTAATGGAGAAAAACAGAAACGCGTCCCATTTATCAGCTCAGTGCGTTCCCCCAAGAGTAAGGCTACTTTCACACTCGCGTTAGAGGATCCGGAAATCCGTATGCAAACAGATAGCATTGGTTTACGGATCCGGCTGACAAATGCATTGAAATATCGGATCCGTCTCTCCGTTGTCATTTGGAAAAACGGATCCGGTATTTATTTTTTCAAATTTTTAAAGGTCTGCGGAAGCGCAGACCGGGAAACCGTATCCGGTTTTCAGGAACACTTGGTACCGGATCTAGCATTAATACATTTCAATGGAAATTAATGTCAGATCCGGCATTCCGGCAAGTGTTCCGGAATTTTGACATGCTGCGGTATTTTCCCCGGCCAAATACCGTAAGAGTGACTGAACTGAAGACATCCTGATGCATCCTGAACGGATTGCTCTCCATTCAGAATGTATTAGGAGAAAACTGAAGCGTTTTTTTTTTCCGGTATTGAGCCCCTGTGACGGAACTCAATACCGGAAAACTTTAACGCTAGTGTGAATATACCCTAATTCTCGCACATGTCACTGCATGATGGAAGCTACAAATGCCGCACATGGTGTCAAGTCACTTCCTCCACTCACCAGGTACCGGCCCAAATGGAAGCTCTGTCCATGCTCCATGAAGAACTGCACCATGGTCATGGGTTTGCTGACAACCTGAACCATGAAAAGAACATTGAGGAGCGGTCTTCTGTGGACAGCCCGGACGCCATCCAGATGGATACAATGTATCAGTGCCGATAAAATGTATCAATCACAGGATATTTCGCTCACATTGGGATTGCAAAGACTGGATACAATTGTAGCAAAGTATTAAAAGGGTTTTCCGAGAATTTTATACTGACGACCTATCTTTTGGATAGGTCATAACCATCTGACTGGTCGGAATCCGACAAACGGGACCCCCGCCGATGAGCGCCACTGCCTTCTCGCAGCTCAATAAGCACAGCGCCGTATATAGTAGAGTGGCTGTGCCTGGTATCGTGCTCAGCCCCAATTCACTTGAAGGTGTCGTCACTGGCCTAGAAGAACCTGTGAGAAGGCCGCGGCGCTTGCAGGAGCGACAGTGCCTTCTCAGCTGATTGGTGAGTGTCCCGGGTGTCGGACCCACACAGATCAGAAACTAAAAACGTATTTCTCAATGTATTTTACACCAGACAACTGCCCTGAATACACTGAAAAATCTCCTGCTTTCCATCTATTACAAATTTGACTGCCTGCAGCGACCACTAGGGGGAGCTCAGTGCAGAGGAATTTATCCAGTTACAGTTGACTGAAATGATAGCTGTAATAATCTGTTGAAAGTGAGCTCCCCCTGGTGGTGGCTGCATGAAAATTGGAAAGAGAAAAAAGGAGTTGAGTATTGGGCCCCAACAGCCATGGGAACTATAGCCAGAGCAGTCAAAGCACTTGCTATGGGCAGGGGCGTAACTACCGTAGCGGCAGACCATGCCACTGCTATGGGGCCCAGGGCAAGAGGGGGCCCAGTATTCGTTGGGATTATCTCCTCTTCTACTGGGAGGGTGAAAACTTGGTCAGGACTCTACCCTCTAAAGGAACAATTTTTAGCAAATAAAGCAGTGGAAAAATGGCCCAAGGTTCATTGAAAGGGGTTTAGGCAGAAACCCATCTGTCCTGTGTGGGGGGCCTGGTGTGATCCTTACTATGGGGCCCTTACTTCTCTATGTGCGCCACTGGCTATGGGGCTCGATCAGGCGCAAGAACATTGTACCTTTTTGTGGGGAATAACAATATAGAGTTTTTTTTTGTTATAATGTGGGTTTTCATATATATTATACATACTTATAATTATTGCTACTTATACTGTTTTAATTTTCTTACACTATGGTGGTTTTTTACTATAATGTGGGTTTTCTGATATATTGTGCTATTATACATACCTATAATTATTGCTTCTCAGGGCTCATGCACACGAATGTGTGAGTCCCGTGTGTCCATGCTGCAGACTAGGGATCGACTGATATTGATTTTTTAGAGCCGATACCGATAATCTGTGACCTTTCAGGCCGATAGCCGATAATTTATACTGATATTTTATATCTCATAATATATATTATATTAATTGGTAGTCACTGAGGTGGTGGAAATGTGCATTTGACGCTAGTATATTATAAATGTAAATTATAAATTAATAAAGCCCTTAGTTTGTAGTCAATTTATAATTTACATTTATAATATACTAGTGCCAAATGCCAATTTCCACACCATCCCCCCTTCTCACTGACTTTATTAACCCCTATCAGACCTCATATCAAACCATTATTAACCCCTATCAGACCTCAGATCAGAATTTTATTAACCCCTATCAGTCCTCAGATCAAACCATTATTAACCCCTATCAGACCTCAGATCAGACCTTTATTAACCCCTATCAGACCTCAGATCAAACCTTTATTAACCCCTATCAGACCTCAGATCAGACCTTTATTAACCCCTATCAGACCTCAGATCAGACCTTTATTAACCCCTATCAGACCTCAGATCAGACCTTTATTAACCCCTATCAGATCTCAGATCAGACCTTAGATGAATAAAATAAAAAACTCCTCACCTCTCCTGCGCCGCGGCTCCTCTTCATCTCTGGGTCCGGCGTCTCGCTCCCCAGTGTTCTCCGGCCCGCGCTGCACAGTCGCCTGACAGCGTGCAGCGTCAGGTCATAGTGTGCGCAGGCCCCATCAAAGAAGACCAGGGAGGGTGAGTATCGGAAGCGCTTGCTGTGCTTTTTCCCCGCTCCTGGCACCCGATACATACTAGTGCGCGCTTCCATAATGGAAGCGCTCACTAGTATTCGCTTTATACGCATTATCGGTATATCGGTGAGGTTAGATGCCAATACCTATAATGTACAAAATCCTGAATATCGGAACTTTTGATAATCGGTTGATCCCTACTGCAGAGCGCAATAGCGGTCTGCAATACACGGGCACCAGCTGTGTGCCGCCGTTTGTGAATTTCGCAAGCTTCAGAACATGTTCTATTTATTTGCCGCGTGGAAGCACGGACTGAAATCCCACGGCAGCACTCCGTAGTGATTCCATGGGCTTCCGCTCCTTATCTTGCGGATTGCAGACCCATTCAAGTGAATGGGTCGCATCCGTGATACAGAGCGCACACGGCCAGTGCCCGTCTATTGCGAAGCAACAATATGGACATGGGCTGTGTTCATGTGCATGAGCCCTAATGCTGCTGTTTTCGTTTTCTTACACATAAATGGTGGTGGCGGACCCACCCTATTTTGCTGTGGGCCCCTATGATTTATAGTTACACCCCTGCCCATAGCAGTTGCAGGGTCTGCCTCCACTGAAGGTACGCCACTGTCTACCAGGTACTGTGTGCCTATGGATGAACCCAGAGATTTCCGGATCTATTAAGATAATGGCACTCTAATGCACATTCATTGCATCCTGATGCTTTATTAATGTATATAGCACTTACATACGGTATTACGTAGTCATTCACATTGGTCCGTGACCTCATTGGGGCTCACAATCTAAATTCCATTAATTTTATATCTTTAGAGCATTGGAGGAAAGGAAACCTTTACAAGCACAAGGAGAACATATTACAGTACATACTCCATGCAGATGGCGCCCTGGTTGGATCCAACACTGCGAGGCCAACCACTAAGCCACCGTGCCACCCACATCATGCACCCATGCCAAAAATAGGTGAGCGATCACAGGAGATTTGCAGCACATAAATTACGGTGCGATACGCAGGAACCAGAATAATGGGAGCTGCATGAGGGACAATCGTAAGAAGTCTCCATGCAATTATCTACAACGGCCGCCCTCGTTCTCTTGGAGCAGGGGCCGCTCTCATAATAAAACCCTCGACGTTCATAAGACACAAGGTTTTATAGATCGCAGGAAGTTCTTACTCATCTAATTGGTGCAAACCGCATTATAACGGCACAACATCCCGAGCAATAAGGGGCCCAGGCCGGCTATGATCAGTCTCAATGGGACAATTACAACCTCCAATCCCTGGAAAACTGCGCCCAGGCTCTTCACATAGAGAATAACGGAAGATAATTCAAGTACAGAAGATACAATGACTTCTCTGCTTATAGGACCAATAATTATACCCACAGCCTCTCTTAGGGTCCATTCACACATCCGCGGATCCGCAAAACACGGACACCGGCAATGTGCATTCCGTATTTTGCAGACCGCACATCGCCGGCACTATAATAGAAAATGCCTAATCTTGTCCGCAATTGTGGAAATTTTTTTCGGGAACGGAATTGCGGACCCGGAAGCGCGGACAGCACATAGGGTGGCCCCATAGAAATGAATGGGTCCGCAATTCCGTTCCGCAAAATGCGGAACAGAATTGAGGACGTGTGAATGGAGCCTTATCAGTCAATGATTTGCCTCCATCTCCTGCCCGACAATCCGCTGTGGTACAAACAACTTCAAATCCGGACTGATACATTGTAACAAACCATCAGGGCCGTTTTGTTAATGTGTTTATCTAACAGAGTATTGTCTAGAGCAGGGATGCCCAACTTGCAGCCCTCCAGCTGTTGCAAAACTACAACTCCCATCATGCTCAGACAGCCTACAGCAGGGCATGGTGGGAACTTAGTTTTACAACAGCTGGAGGGCCGCAGGGTGAGCATCCCTGATCTAGAAAATGGGTCAGCAACCTCTAGCGTTCTAGCTGCTATGAAAGTACAACTCCCAGCGTGCACGACAGCTTGGCTGTACTCAGAGCTCCCATAGACCTGAATGGAGCATGCTGGGAATTGTAGTTCCAGAACAGCTGGAGGTTGCTGAACTCTGGTCTAGAGTGAATACATTGTAACAATCCATCAGTGCAGGAAAGAGCTGTGTTGTTGATTATCACATGACCTTATTTCCGGGTCCGCAATTTTGCGGAAAGGGTGCGGACCCATTCATTTCAAAAGATGCGGGGACAGCACACCGTGTGCCGTCCGCATCCGTAATTCTATTCCGCTGCCACGCAAAGAAGATAGAGCAAGTCCTATTGTGGACAAAAATAGGCATTTCTATCATAGGGCCGGCCGTGTGCGTTCTGCAAAATTCGGAACGCACACTTCCGGTACCTGTGTTTTGTGGATCCGCAATACACTTACGGTCATTTGAATGGACCCTAACAGCGCATTGTCTAGAGTGAATACATTGTAACCTTTGATCAGCTGTGCGAAAGGAAAGACTGCAGGTCGGCATGGGTTTCCACTCACTGACAGCAAGCATATTGAAAATGGTTAGGAAATATAATACAAAGTCTGTTTGAAAGTGTATTATTTATTGAAATAAAGCCAGAAATCCCAATGAATGTATCTTGTCATCACGTGCGACGGTCGGGAACATTCAGGGGTAGCGGAGTCCCCAGGACTGGCTTCCTCCGCTTTTTCCATTGCATTATTTCATGTCAGTCCCTTGGGTCCAGAGCCAATTTGCTGCCGGCCTTGCAGCCATACTTAGCTGACAGTTGGTAACCAATGCAACCATCTGTTTCTTCGCAGTGAGCCGCGCGGCTAAGAGGGTCCCTCTAAAACAATGGGAGCGGCGGCCCGAAAGACGTTTCTCTTTGTCACCCTCAAAATGTCGTCCGTCAACTTTCATAACGGTCTTATTAATTAAGTCTGCAGAGCTACAAGATAATAAGGCCATTATCATGCCTAACCAGTAAATAACAAGAACTTACTACAATGTGAAGGACGCGGTTTATGCCACCGGGACAGAAGGAACGGCAAATTACAGGGACATATCTCACGGCGAGAAGCGGTATAATTACCCATGTGGGAGGGGGGTTTATAATATTCTACTTTACATGGAAGGTCCGGGCTGTAGGGGCAGTGATAGGAATACTCATTGAGAACATCTCTCCTCAAGCTAGAACCGGCCTTCTAATATTCTACCCAGATACTTCTGAGGAGGAAAGGAAATGTAGTAAAGTCTGGAGCAGGAGTCTGACAGTAAAATTCACTTGTCTGTTACTTGGCCGTGCTAGTCCATGGTCATCATCTTTGATTCTTCTCCAACATCGACCATCGACAATGCAGTTAGAGATCCTAAGGTGACCATCCTCCATAGATGAGACCACTGTGACCGGCTGAAAGGCTGGGGTCCAGGAATAAATTTGGTAGGATGGCCCTACAGGGTTATACGTATTAAAGGGGTTGTGCAAGAATGGACACTTGGCCAGACCTGTAAAGGAAAGATGACTTACCTGATTTCCATCACCGGCTCCCCGCTCCTTCTCTTTCAGGCCTGCGATGCTCCACTGGGCTCCCTCAATGTCAACATCACCGCAACCAATTACTGACCATGGCGGAGACCGGATCCCTTTGCACTGTGTGACCATTTGTCATGATACAGGTAAGTAATATTTCCTTTACAGGTTCCATTCTTTCACAACCCCTTTAAGGGTGATCTGCAATCAGCAAGGGACACAAGTCACGGTTTAGGAAAGTCCTTGGGCAACCTACTGTTCAGTCCAAATTCTTAAGGCGTTCCGATATACCATCAATAGTTGTTGGACCAACAGCCATTCCTTGCACATGCACAGTTGGTTTGGCTGAGCATGCATGTGTTGTCAATTGGGAGAGGGGAGTAAGCCCCAATGACGGACACTTCATGTGAGAACCAAAGGATCAAGGGTTGAAATGTAACATGTCCACTCCTTCCTTCCACCGCCATCATCTCTCAGGGTGTCAGGAGAGAGTTGGGTATACACATTAGATAGTTGGCCGGTACCACCAAAATTGGAGGGTTTGGCCAACTTTAGACAAGACCATGTCTTCTGCTTTTAAGCCTAAAGTCATCCAGAGCGCCCCCACAGTAAGTCTCTAATGATGCCATCCCAAACCAAGGCCGTAGCTAAGTAGGAGGATACCAGGGAATGTTCCTCAGGTTCTACTTTGCTTTGGCCAGGCTATTTAGATATAGGGCTAGTGAACTGAACCTTTGCCTCAGATAAATAAAATCCTAACTATGGTTCTTCCCCAAACAGTTCCTCCATAAGTACCAGTCATACAGGCACCGGTAATGGTGGATAGCACCAGCTGGCACTGGTTCCTGTTCATGCCATATCACTTTTGCGTGTGGATAAGAGACCTCTCCATGCAGATAAAGCACAATAGCGTCTTCATCATTAACCACAGCCAAAGGGGGAAGAAAGCTAGCAAAAATAAAAATAAACTTCTCTGCTGAAAAACTACGATTAGATTCCTTGCCGAAGGTCCATGAAGGCTGCAACCCTGTTTCCAAGTGCAGGATCTGCCTAGCTTTGAAATGTGTTAACACCAGCCCTGCAGATCACTCTAGCCTCCAAATGGGGGCAGCTAGATACAGGAACGTTCCCTCCTGCCCGACTGTGGGACCATGCAGGCTAAAGACCACAAATAGGACCTCCAGATCAAAGTTGACTGTTTAACTACAGCTCCCCTGCAGGTCATGATGAGTCACTGCACCACACAACCTACCATCAGACAATGCCCATATTGACACAGTTTGAATTTCGAGACAAAGACCACATGTCCGGAACATAAGACGTCATCTACTCCACAACAAAGCAGGAATCATCAGAAGGACGGGTCCTCATGAAGAATCACAGACATGTGTTCATACCTGAGCTTACAGACTTCTGACCCCCATACACTGCTAGAACTTTAGTAGAATAGTTTTTGTGTTACTTGCTGCTCTGGAACGGAGACAGCTTTGTTGTGATTATGTATCACAGTATATCCAGTCTTGTGTAAAGGGCGATAACTGTATCTAATTTCTAGCAATATTTAAAATGCAATTTTATTCATTTTGGGCAAAAAAAACTTTTTTCAATTTAGGTTTTTATCAAAAATGTTCAGCAGTTTTTGTACTACAGGGTTAAAAGGGTTATCCAACCCCTATAATTACCCCCCCCCCCAATGCTCGGGCCCCTCATATAGATTATACTTACCTTACTCCCAGGCACCCTCTTCGCTCCTGATGCCCGCACGGCCACTGCATCTCCCTGTCGCGTGGATCAAAACATCTGGCGAAGAGGGGAGCACCCAATAGCAGGCTACGACAGGGAGAAGCCTCCATATTGTCACCCACGATGCTAGGGAGGCTTGTCCCAGTCGTGGCCTAGTATGGGCTGCTCTCCCCCCGTTGCCGCCTGCCATTGGCTGAACCCCCCTTCCCGACACCGGATGTTTTCATCCGTGCACGGGGAGATGCAGCGGCGGCCGTGCAGGGACCGGGAACGACGCGGGTACCGAGGAGCAAAGTAAGTATATTGTGTGTGAGGGGCCCGGGCACATGGAGGAGCATTTCAGGGGTTGGATAACCACTTTAAGTTTTAGCCTAGCTGCAGAGTCCCTCCATGTTGCTGTTCTGGTGGCTATGTATAGCCCTTATCTCTGAATTCCTGACAGCTCTTAAACACTTATTATAGCTAAATTCTTATTAAACTGATAAGACTATGGCTTATATGGGTGTTTATGAGCTGCCAGGAGTTCAGAGATAGGGGCTATACATCCAGCTGTCAGAAGAACATGACGGGACTAAGTGTAAAACTGAAACTAAGATACTTTGCAGCTAGGCTAAAACCTAATCCCGTAGGACAAAAACTGCTGAAAATTTCTAAAGACTAATTGTAAAAATTACTTTTAGCCCAAAATGAGTAAAGTGCAAACATAAAATGAAACTTCCCCTTAGGCCCCATGCACACTGCCGTGTTTCACAGCCGTGTGCGGGCCGTGGAACCGTATCCGTTTTGATTTTGCACATCAGGATGCATCCGTTCCGTTAGGATGCGAAACGGATCCATCACCATTGGCTTACATTGTTTTTAGGGCACAGCTTGCAGCGGTTTTGTGTCTGCTCACAAAATGGAATGCTGCGGGAACGGAAGACATCCTGATGCATCCTGAATGGATCTGTTTCGATTTGGAATGCACGAGGACTAAACCGTTTTTTTTTTTTTTTTTTATAGTATTCAGATCCTCTGCCGGATCTCAATACCGGAAAATAACAACACAAGTGTGAAAGTAGCCTTAGCTGTGCTCAGAAAATGTTTGTTACTAGTGATGATCGAGCATGCTCTGCCAAACACCTGTTCGGCTCGAGCATCTCAATGCTCGGCACATAGCGGTATTCGTCCGAGTACTGCATGTGCTCGAGCGCCATGCTCGAGTCTCCTTCCCGAGCGTTTCTTGGCTGCTACGCAGCCAATAAATGTGCAGAGGAGTACTGCCGTCACTGTAATGCCAGTAGCCAACATGGCTACTGGCATTACAGTGATTGGCTGGCCAAAACGCGTCATCGGGTGCTATATAGCACCCGATGGCGCATGTTCGGCTCATTTGTAGTCAGGGAGAGCTGAGCATAGGAAGGGACAGAGAGTGTAGGGAGTGTAATTGAATATTTTTTTGGTACCAAAACGTTTCGGAGACCCAAAAGTCCTTGTAAGGACTATTATGTGTGACAGCAGCAATATACAGGTCCTTCTCAAAAAATTAGCATATTGTGATAAAGTTCATTATTTTCTGTAATGTACTGATAAACATTAGACTTTCATATATTTTAGATTCATTACACACAACTGAAGTAGTTCAAGCCTTTTATTGTTTTAATATTGATGATTTTGGCATACAGCTCATGAAAACCCAAATTTCCTATCTCAAAAAATTAGCATATTTCATCCGACCAATAAAAGAAAAGTGTTTTTAATACAAAAAAAGTCAACTTTCAAATAATTATGTTCAGTTATGCACTCAATACTTGGTCGGGAATCATTTTGCAGAAATGACTGCTTCAATGCGGCGTGGCATGGAGGCAATCAGCCCGTGGCACTGCTGAGGTGTTATGGAGGCCCAGGAGGCTTCAATGCGGCGTGGCATGGAGGCAATCAGCCTGTGGCACTGCTGAGGTGTTATGGAGGCCCAGGATGCTTCGATAGCGGCCTTAAGCTCATCCAGAGTGTTGGGTCTTGCGTCTCTCAACTTTCTCTTCCCAATATCCCACAGATTCTCTATGGGGTTCAGGTCAGGAGAGTTGGCAGGCCAATTGAGCACAGTAATACCATGGTCAGTAAACCATTTACCGGTGGTTTTGGCACTGTGAGCAGGTGCCAGGTCGTGCTGAAAAATGACATCTTCATCTCCATAAAGCTTTTCAGCAGATGGAAGCATGAAGTGCTCCAAAATCTCCTGATAGCTAGCTGCATTGACCCTGCCCTTGATAACACAGTGGACCAACACCAGCAGCTGACATGGCACCCCAGACCATCACTGACTGTGGGTACTTGACACTGGACTTCAGGCATTTTGGCATTTCCCTCTCCCCAGTCTTCCTCCAGACTCTGGCACCTTGATTTCCGAATGACATGCAACAGTCCAGTGCTGCTTCTCTGTAGCCCAGGTCAGGCGCTTCTGCCGCTGTTTCTGGGGAATGCGGCACCTGTAGCCCATTTCCTGCACACGCCTGTACACGGTGGCTCTGGATGTTTTTACTCCAGACTCAGTCCACTGCTTCCGCAGGTCCCCCAAGGTCTGGAATCGGTCCTTCTCCACAATCTTCCTCAGGGTCCGGTCACCTCTTCTCGTTGTGCAGCGTTTTCTGCCACACTTTTTCCTTCCCACAGACTTCCCACTGAGGTGCCTTGATACAGCACTCTGGGAACAGCCTATTTGTTCAGAAATTTCTTTCTGTGTCTTACCTTCTTGCTTGAGGGTGTCAATGATGGCCTTCTGGACAGCAGTCAGGTCGGCAGTCTTACCCATGATTGCGGTTTTGAGTAATGAACCAGGCTGGGAGTTTTTAAAAGCCTCAGGAATCTTTTGCAGGTGTTTAGAGTTAATCAGTTGATTCAGATGATTAGGTTAATAGCTTGTTTAGAGAACCTTTTCATGATATGCTAATTTTTTGAGATAGGAAATTTGGGTTTTCATGAGCTGTATGCCAAAATCATCAATATTAAAACAATAAAAGGCTTGAACTACTTCAGTTGGTGTGTAATGAATCTAAAATATATGAAAGTCTAATGTTTATCAGTACATTACAGAAAATAATGAACTTTATCACAATATGCTAATTTTTTGAGAAGGACCTGTATATGTTTGTACCACAACCTGCGCTAAATTGCTCAGTGTTAGGGAAAGCTGTGCATAGGAAGGGACAGACAGTGTAGGGAGTGTAATAGTTAAATTATCTGGGCCACATCTCCTGTTTAAAGTGTGCGCATCCCTAAAATATCTGTGACATCCAGTGCACTTTTTCCGTAGACACTGCGAACAGTAACATTACCTGTGGTACCTGTCCTGTATAACGTTTCCTAATCACAAATACCTTTGTAAAATTTATTTGCGCATAAACTTCCAAATCCTACACTACTGTACGTGTGACAGACATTCAAGCATGTGTCACATTTAAAATAAAGAAGGCGAGCAGTAAGGGACGGGGAAGTGGCCGTGCTGCTGATGGTGCACGCAGAGGCCGTGGCCCTGGGCGCGTAGAAACTGTGCCTGCTGCCAGGGCACAAGAAACACACCTATCCATGATGCCTAGCTTCATGTCCTCTTGAAGTCAGACCAGTGCGACCAGGTGGTCAGTTGGATTGTAGCAGATAATGCTTCCAGTCGGTTAAGCACCACCCTGTCTTCCACCAAGTCCAGTCTCAGTAGCCAGGACTCTGGTCAACACAATCTTCACCCTGATCCTCCTTCCTCCCACCATGTACAGTCTGGACAAACAAGTGATCCCACACTCAAATATTCCGAGGAGCTCTTTCCATCGCCATTACTTGATTTGGCCCTCTCGCCAAGTACACTTGAAGAGGGACATGAGATCTTGTGCCCTGATTCCCAACCTCTTGAGCATCCACAGTCACAAGAACATGACGGTGGGGAACGGCAATTAGTGTTTAATGAGGTAGATAATGATGAGACACGGTTGCCAATGAGTCAACCGCAATTACTGTCTCAAGAGGTTGATGAAGAGGATGAGACACAGTTGTCCATCACTGAGGTTGTGGTTAGGTCAACAAATCAGGAGGTTGACCAGAGTGAGGAAGTAGAAAAGGAGGTGATGGACCATGAGGTCACTGACCCAACCTGGGAAGGTGAAAAGCCGAGCGAGGACAGCAGTACAGAGGGGGAGGGATCTGCAGCACCGCAACAGGCTGGAAGTGGCAAAAGGGAAAAGGCGGGACACACCAAACAGGCCTGAAACTGTTCCACGGAGCAACCCCTTGCGGAAATCTCCCTTGCCAAGGGGTAGATGTTCTGCAGTATGGCACTTTTTTGAGGAAAGTGCAGGCAACAAAAGAATAGTAGTTTGCAACCTGTGCCATATGAATATGAGCCGGGGCGTGAATACTAGCAACCTCACCACCACCAGCATGATCCGCCACATGGCATCCAAGTACGTTAATAAGTGGGATGAACGCCTGGGTCCACAATCAGTGTCTGTGGGTCACACCACTGCCTCCTCTTCCCCTGTGTTATGTGCCGGCCAATCCCCTGTCGAAGGCGCAGGCCCGGATACCTCCCGTCCTGCACCTGGACCTTCGCAAGCACCATCAGCTAGCACATCACTTTAATGTCCCAGCGCAGCGTCCAAATGTCCTTACCCCAGGCCTTTGAACGAAAGCGTAAATACCCACCCACCCACAGGCTATAGCAATAAATGTGCAGCTTTCCAAATTACCGGCCCTGGAAATGTTGCCATTTAGGCTTGTGGACACTGAGGCTTTCCGAGGTCTGATGTCGGCAGCCGTCCCGCGGTACTCTGTCCTCAGCCGCCACTATTTCTCAAGGTGTGCCGTGCCCGCCTTACAACAACATGTGTCCCATAACATCACACATGCCCTGACCAATGCAGTTATTGGGAAGGTCCACTTAATCACGGACACATGGACAAGTGCATTCAGCCAGGGACACTACATTTCCCTGACAGCACACTGGTTTAACGTTGTGGAGGCCGGGAGCGAATTTTACCCTGTTATGTCACAGGTGCTACCGACGCCAAGGATTGCGGGCCCTACGTCGATCAGGGTTTCCGCCAGCACCTACGTTAGTGGCTGCAACCTCCCCTTTTCCACCTCCTCCTCCTCATCTTAAAGCACCAGTCAGTCATCAGTCGGTAGCTGGATGCAGTGTAGCACTGCAGTGGGGAAGCGGCAACAGGCCCGGCTGAAGCTGATATGCTTAGGGGACAAACAGCACACCGCCGCAGAGCTGTGGCAGGGGATAAGAGACCAGGCATGGTTGTGTCTGCTAATGGCTGGAACTTGGTGGTGGCTTTGGAGCTCGGCAAGCTCACACACATCCCATGCCTAGCCCACGTGTTCAACCTTGTGGTTCGGCGGTTTCTCACAACCTACCCCAATTTGCCTGAGCTACTGGTGAAGGTGCGCCGCGTGTGTGCACATTTCCGCAAGTCATGGACAGCTTCAACTGTTAACGCTGCAGCAGCGCTTGAAATTGCCATCTCACCGGCTGTTATGCGACGTGAGCACGCGCTTGAACTCCACGTTCCACATGTTGGCCAGGCTTTGTGAGCAGCAGAGGGCAGTAGTGGAATACCAGCTGCTACATGGTCGTCTCCTTTCCAGTCAGTTCCGCTATTCACAAGCGAGGAGTGGGCATGGATGTCTGACCTCTGTGAGGTTTTAAGAAACTTTGAGGAATCAACACAGATGGTGAGCGGCAATAACGCTATTGTCAGCGTAACCATCCCACTTCTGTGTCTACTCAAACGATTGCTGCTCACAATTAAGGACGATGCTTTGCATGTGGAAATGGGGAAAGAAGACATTACACAGGGTAATAGACAGACCACCCTCAGTTCGTCTTCTCAGGGCGAATTGGACGATGAAGAGGAGGAACAGGAGACGGTTGCCTCCGCTACAGAAGGTAGTACCCATGAAAGTTTAATTCCATGTGTTCTGCGTGGGTGGGCAGAAGAGGAGGAAGAGGATGAGGAGATTGGGAGTGATCCTTCTGACGACGACAGCGAAGTCTCGCCTGTTGCTACTCATGACTGATTTCATGTTAGACTGCCTTTCCCACGACCCACACGCTATATGCATTTTAGACAACACCGATTACTGGTTGTTCACCCTTTTCGACCCCCGCTACAAAGAGAACTTCTCATCTCTCATTCCTCTGGTGGAGAGGACAAGGAAAATGGTGCAATACCAGAAGGTCCTTGTTGAAAAATTGCTCCAAAAAATTCCAGCTGACAATGCTGGCGGCAGAGTACCTAGTTCCTTGGCCAACCGAGGAGGGGAGACGAGGGGAACACACAGCAGTTCCAACAGAGGCAGGGCAACACTCTCCAAAGCCTGGGACAGTTTCATGACACCCCGCCAGCAACCTCACCCTGATGCGCGGCCTAGTGTCACAAGGAGGGGAAAGTTTTGGAAAATGGTGAAGGAGTACATAGCAGAGCGTGTCAGCGTCCTCAGTGATCCCTCAGTGCCTTACAACTACTGGGTGTCCAAGCTGGACACGTGGCACGAACGGCCAGCGTTTTGTCTGAATGGGTATTTAGTGCTGCTGGGGGAATTATAACAGATAAGCGTATCCGCCTGTCATCTGAAAATGCTGAAAGGTTTACTCTTATAAAAATGAACAAGGTCTCGATTGACCCTGACTTCTCTACTTCACCAGAGGAAAGCGGCTGAACATAAAGGCACTTTAAATGTGTTGCTTGTAATGTACTGAATACACTGTATTCCCATGCACCCCTTCCACCACAAACAAGGGTATAAGGTTCAATCTTCCTTTTCTCGTCATCCTCCTCCTCTTCCATCCTATCAACATGCTTATTCGTCGCATATAATGTCCTCGCATATATGCCGTTCGCATATAATGTTTTACAGGGTCAGCTCACCAGCAGGCCCTCGCATCTAATGTTTTAGAGGGTGAGATCACCAGCAGGCCTCCACCTACAATCTTTTACAGGGTCAGCTCACCTGAAGGCCCATGCATATAATGTTTTACAGGGTCAGCTCACCAGCAGGCCCATGCATATAATTTTTTACAGGGTCAGCTCACCAGCAGGCCTTCACCTACAATCTTTTACAGGGTCAGCTCACATCGAAAGTTGATAGGCGAGACATCCAAATGGATCGTCGCCGTCATGGGGACGTGCGATCGGCCCCAGTTTATCTAGAGTCAACAAAGTAGCAGCAGGCCCTCACCCATAATGTTTTAGATGGTCAGATCAGCAGCAGGTCCTCACCCATAATGTTTTAGAGGGTCACCAGCAGGCCCTTGCTCCAAATTTTTTTGAGGGTAACCAGCAGGCCATCAATCATAATTTTTCAAGGCTGTGTATGATGCCCTCCTTTATGTGTAATAAAGGGTGTATTGGAGTGCCGGTTCCTTGCAATTTTTGGCAGCCCTTTCCCTTAGTGCATAGGATTTATGAGTGTAGGAGTCCCACTACCTGAACAATTGTACCACAATGTGAATGAGGCCCTCCTTTATGTGATATACAGGTTGTATCGAAGTGACTCTTGCTTGTAATTTTTGGCAGCACTTGCACTTTATATACAAGTAAATATACAGGAAAGAATGTTTCCTAACAATTTTTATCTTCGGTTTTGTGCGTATTATTGTCAGTCTGTAAAAGTTACGTACTACTCGGACAACATCGTTCCCAGCAGCGACCTGGGAGTCCAAGATGCATCCAGACATCCTCCCCATGCTGTTCCCGAACCAGTTCAGTGGTGTTACCATCAATTTCTGACCTTTTACTATGAACCAGGCACCCTCCCCTCTTCAGAGCAGGGGGTGCCTGGTTTAATGCTCGGGTTCTCCTATTGACTTCCATAATACTCGGGCGCTCGATAGGGCACCCGAGCATCCCGACGTGTTCGGCCCGAGCCCCCAAGCACTATGGTGCTCGATTAACACAATTTGTTACAATGTCTTGGAAAATCTTTGTGCGCTAAATATGAAAGTACTATTCTGATAAACTCCTACAATGTATCAGTAATATGTATCACCTAGGAGACCAGACTTTTTAGCTAATTCTCTATCCTGAATACGTTGCTGTTGCCGCCTAGAAAAAAGAGATCAGTCAGTGGAGGACACCATCAAATCTCTACACACTTGTGAAGATCAACCGAGGGGGAAAATAGCAGGATTTACAGTTTTTTCATTATGGGCAGCTGTGTCATGTGACCCCAGTGTGACTTCACTCCAATGCTTGCTCTCCTGTGAGGCTGACGTCATGTAGACTATAAGATTACATAATCATCAAATCCTTCCTGGCAGCTCTCAGCTCTTCCACACCAAGCTCAACCCTCCTTGTTTCTGTTTGTCCCTGTATGTATAGACCCGTAATCAACATTTCTGAGTCTAAAATGATTTACTGTAGAGTAGTAAAGCTCCCCTAACTGTCTAGTGCTGTGGGCAGAACCTCCAGTGTATCCTATAAAATTCAGCTTCACACTGCTCTCCCTGCCACCTGCTTGCAAAAACTGACAGGGAGAAACCTATTACAAGCAGAGGCAGGGCAGCAGGGTGAAGCTGTATCAAATAGGAAAACACTTAGGGCCAGATATATCATTAGGCAAAGTCACTTTTGTGGAGTGGAAAAGTCGCAAAAAAGTCCCAAAGGCTAAAACTGCGCACAAATTTGCGACTTTTTTCTGCTCTGCACTATGCTCGCCAGTTTTCTGAAAGTGGGCGTGTTTTCGTATGTAAATGAATCTCTAGACAGATTTACTATTGGGACTTTTTTAAAAAGTCGCAAAAAAGTCGCAAAAAAGTCGCAACTTCACTCCAGTGAGGACCATGCTTATCTTATGAGACTTTTTAATAGAACATGCGACTTTTTCATAAAAACGTGCGACTTTTGAAAAGCTGCTTACTGACGGATAAACTGCTACCGTCAAACCACATTAATTACAGTCTTAAAGGGGCGATCATAAATCTGACTTGGCTAAAACTGACTTTAGCCATATGTGAAAGTGGAGTGAGCTGTCAGAGTCGTGATAAATCTGGCCCTTAGACTCTGCAGAATGAGGAAAGACCCTTTTATATGAGTAGAAGAATGGCCCAACTACTGGGGATGAGTGATGCTTTAGGAAGCAGCAGTTCTACATCACTGATCTATCAGTTGCTGCCCTTCAGGTGATCAGACTTCACCCCGTTTGTCTGTGCACAGCCAGAGGCATGATGAGAGATACAGGATGATTAGAGGAATTATATCTGAGGGGAAAAAAAGAGTCACGATGGTTCATTTTATATGAGGAATTATCAGGGACAATAAAATGGCCGCTGTCCTATTAGTACGCACAAAACCTGTCCTAATAATCTGTATTCAGCATCATAATCCCTGACAGGCAGAGCAGAGAGGAGGATGAGGCAGCTCTTTACCTCAGTGTTGTGAAGTAACTTGTCCTCCTGTGTGATTAGGACAGGTTCTGTGTGTACTAATTGGATGGCAGCCATTTAATTTCTCCTAATTATTGTTCCCCAGACAAAACGAGCCATTATAACTAATGAAAGTAATATATAAATATTTTAAGTACCATATTTTTCGGCCTATAAGACGCACCTCTGTTTACTAAAATACCAGGAAAGAGTTACTTTGTAACAGTTGCCTCAATTAACCAATTAATCACTGCTTAAACTTCTTGAAATTCCATTGGTTAGGCTATATTGAGCAAATTATCTATCCTTATGTGTTTAAACACCCCCCTTTTTTTTATTAACCCTTTCAATATTATCTTATCTCTAACATCATATAACCATATCATCCTTCATATAAAACCTACTGATCTTCACCTGTATACACTATCACCTTTCTTATATTCCTATCCTACCTATCATCAATAGCCTATTTCCACTATGTCCCAGCCCATAACACAAGATAGACAATACACAAAGCTTTAAGCCAAAAGCCAGCAGTGCAATCCGACAACCTATCCATAAGACAGGTACAGTCAGGATACCTTGCAATGTCCTTGTGGACAATGAGACATGCAAGACCAGCTCTCTATCCAGAAGGACCTGAGAGACAGAAAATCTCAAAAAGAGAGATTGCTGAAAACTCAGGCCACAGCATCAAAAAAATTATCCAAACGTTAAAAAACGGAATGCATTTGATGTGTTGTTTTTGATCACGTGGTCAGAAATGACCCATGGCAATATACCCTAACTTTGTACATGCCTTCTTTAGGACTTTGAAATCTTGTCTGATTCTCCATTGAGTCAACTGGTCTATCCTGAAGAGTAGGGCTGCAGCTAACAATTATTTGAATAATCAATTACGGTAGTTGTTGATAATTTCATCGATTAATCAGGAAAAAACAACAAAATGACAAAAGAAGGGGTTTATATGATTTTACTTGAAAAAATTATGTTCAAAGGCCATATTAAAACAAATTTAGGAGTTACATAATTATAAAAAAAATTGCATTACAATGTAAAAAAGACAAGTTATGGGGGATCTGTGGATGACACTGTTATGGGGGGGATCTGTGGATGGCACTGTTATGGGGGGATCTGTGGATGGCACTGTTATGGGGGGGGATCTGTGGATGGCACTGTTATGGGGGGGGGGATCTGTGGATGACACTGTTATGGGGGGGGGGGGGATCTGTGGATGGCACTGTTATGGGGGGATCTGTGGATGGCACTGTTATGGGGGGATCTGTGGATGGCACTGTTATGGGGGGATCTGTGGATGGCACTGTTATGGGGGGGGGATCTGTGGATGGCACTGTTATGGGGGGGATCTGTGGATGGCACTGTTATGGGGGGATCTGTGGATGACACTGTTATGGGGGGGATCTGTGGATGGCACTGTTATGGGGAGATCTGTGGATGGCACTGTTATGGGGGGATCTGTGGATGGCACTGTTATGGGGGGATCTGTGGATGGCACTGTTATGGGGGGGGATCTGTGGATGGCACTGTTATGGGGGGGGGATCTGTGGATGGCACTGTTATGGGGGGGATCTGTGGATGGCACTGTTATGGGGGGATCTGTGGATGACACTGTTATGGGGGGGATCTGTGGATGGCACTGTTATGGGGGGATCTGTGGATGGCACTGTTATGGGGGGATCTGTGGATGGCACTGTTATGGGGGGATCTGTGGATGGCACTGTTATGGGGGGGGATCTGTGGATGGCACTGTTATGGGGGGGGGATCTGTGGATGGCACTGTTATGGGGGGGGGATCTGTGGATGACACTGTTATGGGGGGGATCTGTGGATGGCACTGTTATGGGGGATCTGTGGATGGCACTGTTATGGGGGGATCTGTGGATGGCACTGTTATGGGGGGGATCTGTGGATGGCACATTTATGGGGAGGGGGGATCAGTGGATGACACTGCTATGGGGGATCTATGGATGACACTATATAGCATCTTATGCTATATGTGTCATCCACAGATCTCCCCATAACAGTGTCTCCACAGATCCCCCTCCCCATAACAGTGCCATCCACAGATCCCCCCCATAACAGCGCCATCCACAGATCCCCCTCCCCATATCAGTGCACAGATCCCCCCCCATAACAGTGCCATCCACAGATCCCCCCCCCCCCATAACAGTGCCATCCACAGATCTCCCAATACACCAGCCACATCAGTATTCAGACTATTCCTTTACTGGCAGTAACTTTTTACTTGAACTTTAAATCAGCTCTATGATCTTTATTACCTCACAAATACAATGAAGCTCCAGTAACAGGCAGCACAGGCGGCGGCGTAACATCACTCACTCACGTGATGCGCCTGCTCTGCCCACTTTATGAATGAAGCCGGCGGGTCACGTGAGTAAGTGACGCTACGCCGCCGCCTGCTCTGCCTGTTTCCGGAGCTTCATTGTAAGGTAATAAAGATGCGCTGATTTAAAGTTGAAGTAAAAGTTACTGCCGGTTAAGGACCCGCAGGCATAGCGCATGACCGCCCGCTCCCGCCCGCATAGCAACGAATCGTCCGATTATTCGATAACAGGATTCGTCGACAACTAATCCCGTTATGGAATATTATCGATAACTTCAATTAATCGTTGCAGCCCTACTGAAGAGCACAAATCTCAGTTACAGTCATCACTTGCAGTGACATATCTTCCATGGGAGCAAACATGACCAACATGAGGCCCATGGGACAGGGAGGCCAGCACTGAACTCCTTCTGATCCTAACATGTAAAACACTGCATTTTCATGCAGCCACCACTAGGAGGAGCTCAGTGCAAATAGATTTTTACATCTTCCATTGCAGTCAATGATAACTGTATAAATTCCTAAGCACTGAGCTCCCTCTAGTGGTGGCTGCAGGCTGCTCTTTTTATATTATATTATGTGAAGTAAAGCAGATTTATCAATGTACAAATCTGTGTAAATACACTGAGAAATATGGTCTTAAGATTAGTGCCATATTTATGAAGCACTTTCTCCACTCTTTCGGAGGTGGTGATGTGTACCGTATAAGTGCTTGGGAGGTGTGTATATCCCACCCAGATACCTCAGCTGGGTGAGATAACTGAAATCAGAAGGCTGCAGAAGTTTTAGCAAAGTGTAGTTTGCTGAGACAGTTTTGTCTACATGTTGTTCTGGGCTGGATTTCATGTGGACTGGGGGATAGGTTTGGTAGTGGGATCTGCCAGTCCACACCCTTCCACTACATGTATTGTCTTTTGCCGGAGGTGATTGCCGGTGAGGCCTGCTGCTGTAATCGAAGAGGGATAAAAACAACCCTCTGTGTATGAGCGAGAGGGAGAAAGGCTGAGGAAGCCTGAGAGAGAGGGGGGCCTGAGAGGCTCTGTGTGGTCTGAGGGGCCACGGGGCTTTGTAAAGCCTGAAGTTTGGGGGGTCCAGTTACGCCTATGGAAAGAGGGTCGCACGGTCAGAGTCGGGAGGACTTCTGGACCATCTCTCCACAAGGGTGCTGGTGTGGTCATAGCCTGGAGGCTGCTGGACCGTATATGGCTGAGGAAGCTGGATCTAATCCAGTGTGTGAAGGTAGAAGGTGAGGTAGAGACAACACTTGTATTAGGTAGAGCCCAGACGGGCAGGTGTTTATGTGTATGTTGGTGCTGAAGGGCCGAAATAAAGCACCTTTTGGACTTGAACCCCGTTGTCAGAGGAAAAGTCTGTGATTGCGACCCCCTGAGAGAGAGCAATCCCTTACACCGACTTAGAAGTTGGATAAAATGGGCAATGCAAATGGTGTTTTTTTTTCAAAATTACAATTTATTTTAAAAAATTCTGCTTAATAAAATAAATTGTAAATTCATCATAAATTTAGGGCATCGAGGTTTGCATTTCGCATTGGCACCTGTACTTGGAAACTAGGTGGGGTCCACGCTAAATTCTGCCATGAGGTCCTATCAGATCGATGTACACCCCTGATCATAGTCATAGAAGGAAGGGGCATCTCAGATGTGGCAGGTTTCTATTTGAAGCTCCTCATCAAAGCGCCAAGTATTGGGAAAGTAAATGCTAGCCCAGAGCAAAGGTTAAACTTTGCAGTAAGTCATTTTGCAGAAGCTTTTTATGTATTTTTTTATTTAATTTTTTTATTTTCCAAACATTTCCTCAGCCTGGCTAACCTTGAAAGCTTCAACGCCTACAGGAACAAAAAAATAATAATTGCTTAAATTCCTTAGTCAAAACAGACCTCATTTCCATAACTTTTCATGATAAGAGATGCTGAGAACGTTGACAAACAGCTTAGAAAATACCAGAGAACGGATGTTACTGGGGAGAATCATTACGCTGAAATAATTTTATAAAAATCATCAGGACCAAGGCGAGGAGCAGCAGGGAAGGTGATGTGGACTAATCAACGCAAACTAGTCTGGAGACTCATGAAAAGAAACCACCAAATGAAATATAAAATAGTTAATCCTCTCAATAACAAAAAAATATCACATCCAGATAAAAATGTTGGGTTGCCACAAAGCCCTGCAGGCAGTTATGTCTCAGGCAGATAAGTTAATGGTTACAGGTGTGGTCTGATTAGACACTGGGTCTTGCCACAAGAGGGTGTTAAAGTGCTTCCCTCTCTATAAAAAAAAAGGCTCTCAGAGGCTACTTTTGGGTAGTGTCCCTCTTGGTGAGAGATCACTTACTGCTATGATGTACTTGAGGACATTTTGCCTACTTGAGAAGCGGAGCAAAAGCAGAATGGTCAACTATCTGCCTGCCATCTAGGCTGTTCTGACCTAACTATTATAAGGTGTTGGGAGCAGAAGATACATGAGGGAAGAGGCTCTGGACGGCCCAGACAGGCCACCAGTAGGAAGGATCGTTTGATCTGCCAACAGTCACAAGCAGCTGACAGTTTTGTTGTCCACCATTCAGACTCAGGTGGCCCCTTCAATATACACCTTTGTCTCTGCTTGGACCATTTCCAGGTACTTAGCATAGGTAAATTGTATGTCACAGTGCCCATTACATTTCCTTCCATTGACAGCAGCCATTGTCGCCTAAGTTTGCAGTGGTGCCGTGAACAAGAAACCTGGACTGTTATGGACTGGAACCGTATTGTCTTTAGCATCAAATCCAGGTTCTGTTTGGGATCTGACGATGGTCAGATTCCAGTATGGAGGCCTTGTGGTGAGCGCTTCACTCCTGCCTTTCTTGTGGAGCGACACACTACCCCAACTGCTGGGGATGATCTGAGGAGCCATTGCATATGACAGTCGGTCACCCCTAGTAGTGATACGATGGACACTAACAGCTCAGTGATTTGTGCAGGACATCCTGCGGCCACATGTGTTCTTCTCATGGCAGGGCATTGTTCAGCAGGATAATGCTTGTCCACACATAGCAAGGGTTTCCCAAGAATGTCTTCTCCAGATTATAACACATCCGTGGCTGCCCGGTCACCAGATTTGTCACCAGTCGGGCATCTATGGGACCAGTTGGAATGCCAGCTTCAGCAACCTACGAATGTGCAGGATCTAAAGGCCCAGCTGTAAATGTGCCGCAGGATACCATACAGAATCTTGTATCCAGACTAGAGGCTGTATCTCATCTTGTATCCAGACTAGAGGCTGTATCTCATCTTGTATCCAGACTAGAGGCTGTATCTCATCTTGTATCCAGACTAGAGGCTGTATCACATCTTGAATGCAGGCTAGAGGCCGTATCTCATCTTATATCCCGGCTAGAAGCCCTATCTCATCTTGTATCCAGGCTAGAGACTGTATCTCATCTTGTATCCAGGCTAGAGACTGTATCTCATCTTGTATCCAGGCTAGAGGCTGTATCTCATCTTGAATACAGGCTAGAGGTCATATCTCATCTTGTATCCAGGCTAGAGGCTGTATCTCATCTTGTATCCAGGCTAGAGGCCGTATCTCATCTTGTATCCAGGCTAGAGGCTGTATTTCATCTTGTATCCAGGCTAAAGGCCATATCTCATCTTGTATCCAGGCTAAAGGCCATATCTCATCTTGTATCCAGGCTAGAGGCTGTATCTCATCTTGTATCCAGGCTAGAGGCCGTATCTCATCTTGTATCCAGGCTAGAGGCTGTATTTCATCTTGTATCCAGGCTAAAGGCCATATCTCATCTTTTATCCAGTCAAGAGGCCATATATCATCTTGCATCCAGGCTAGAGGCCATATCTCATCTTGTATCCAGACTAGAGGCTGTATTTCATCTTGTATCCAGGCTAAAGGCCATATCTCATCTTGTATCCAGGCTAGAGGCTGTATCTCATCTTGTATCCAGTCTAGAGGCTGTATTTCATCTTGTATCCAGGCTAAAGGCCATATCTCATCTTGTATCCAGGCTAGAGGCTGTATTTCATCTTGTATCCAGTCTAGAGGCTGTATTTCATCTTGTATCCAGGCAAGAGGCCGTATCTCATCTTGCATCCAGTCTAGACACCTTATCTCATCTTGTATCCATTCTAGAGGTAGTATCTCATCTTATATTAAGTCTAGAGGCTGTATCTCATCTTGTATCCAGTCTAGAGGCCATATCTCATCTTTTATCCAGGACAGAGGCCGTATCTCATCTTGTATCTAGGCTAGAGGCTGTATCTCATCTTGTATCCAGGCTAGAGGCAGTATCACTTATTGTATCAAGTCTAGAGGCCGTATCTCATCTTGTATCCAGGCTAAAGGCCGTATCTCATCTTGTATCCAGGCTAGAGACCATATCTCATCTTGTAACAAGGCTAGAGGCCGTATTTCATCTTGTATCCAGTCTAGAGGTCGTATCTCATCTTGTATCCATTTTAGAGGCATGCCAACAGGGTCCTAGAGCCGCCTTTCACTTGTAAAGTTTTCACCCGATAAACTTCTTCTTTGGCTCTAATACTGTAGTCACTTACATATATCATCATTACATTCACACATAGAAAGTTTCATTCCAAGAACTCCTTCTGATTGCAGATTTTTTTTTTTGTCAATGAGGGTATACCAAAAAAATGAAAGCAACAAAAAATCATCCAGGGGGCCGAGACCATTTCCATAAAAACCTGCAGGACAGAATTACTGTATTCTTTGTATATATTCACTTATTTGGCAAGCTGCATCTGGTTCCGATATATACGACTAGAGCTTAGAATAAATGAAGAGGCCTTTTGTGCGTGCAGACGAGATGAGAGCTACGATGAGACGCTTGGATCAGGCCCTTCTGCGCAATTAGGCCACATTGATTTTTCTGGAAAGGTAAATTGAAATTAAATTTCCAAAAGTAATGTCTATTTCACGAGGAGCAGCGTTGTGCCAGCTCCAGCATTACTAATGCGGCGTGAGCGATGTCTGCTTCTGCTTGGAGTAGTAGTTATTTTACACATACATGGCTCATATATGGCTCCATTAGATTGCCAATACAACGAGAATAAAGAGATTAGGGGGCATCCGCCAAGGATTCAATTGTCAACGGGGGACATACAGTATTTTCTAATGCCCCACAGCATTGATTAGAGGGGTGGCCGTGCAGGTGCAGCTTGATCTTTATTCATTTCTATGGGAAATAGGTGAGCCTGCTTGCACTGCTATTTTTGAAAATCCCATAGCAATGCGTCACAGCAGTGCCCGGTTAGAAGGTCCTAGAGGTGGAACCTGCACCTATCAATCATTTATGGCATATCATTTTGTCTTATCCCCATTTTAGAGGGTGGGGCTCTAAGACTCCCTGTCATGGGTGATTAGGTGGTAGTATCAAGTGGAGCCTGAAAGAGTCCTCATTTGTAACATGGATAGAATGGATACATACGTGTAAGTCGTGGCTGAAGCTCTGCGGTAATACCTCAGTGTTAAAGGGTACCCGTTGCAGCACCCTAGTACAGGGGTGTATGCAATTGTTTGGTTGTTTACTGTGTATGCTATGTAATGTGTGCTCAGAATATCTTTGCATGGTGAAGGTACAGCTAAGGTTAATTTATCCTAGCCCAGCCCTCTTGAGGGTCTTAGGGTGTGGGCTGGCTTCACCCCTAGTTCCAGAGAGTTCTAGTCAGTCTGAGGAAGAGTTTGAAGGGTGTAGGGAGCAGATCCTCTGCTTCTACTATACTGGAGAATCTGCATGGCCAGGTGAGGTGTCAGTCAGCAAGGTAGCCTGCTTTAAGCTTTCCAGACCCTGCTGCCTTGGTGGGGTTACAAGTTAAGACACCGTACATACTTCAGGAATGACATGCAAAATGCAGGTGTTATCAATAAAAAATAGTCACCAGAGATTCTAGAGAGAGTCTTGCTTAATTTATGCACAGACATCTAGAAAAGGATTTTCACTGTGTACAGAATGTTGTTGGACGTACTACAACTCCTATTTTGCATTCAAGTAAGGAAGGAAATATAATTTGTTGAACAAGGCCTGGTTAGTGATTCCTACTACACCACATGCTAGCCATTGCGATGCACCTACTGCCAGGCACTCATACAACCCCCCAACATCAAGAGTACCCTGAACTACCATTAGGTAGGAGCCCCAACTACAGGTAGTGCCCAGAGGGAAGATAGGAGGCACCCTCCTTTTCACTTAACCCCGCAACTAGCAAGTGATGGCCTGGGGGGGTGACCACTGTCACACATCTTGTCAGGGCCACTGCCACTCCCATCCTCCACTCCGGCTGCTCGGGAAGCAGTATCAACCCTATTAATCCAGCCATAACACCTCGTAGGTCTGACCCTGCTGAAATACCCTTCTTCCCTCAATCTGTTCCGGTGTTTATGAGAAAGAAGAATTTTTACAAATATTTGAATCAGAGCGCAATCGGCCACTGATGGGGGCTTGATTTTGACCACAGATGGACGCTGCAACATGTGACCCTGCGTCCTAGGACTGTAAAGCATTCATCGAGGGAAGAACGGACCATATTACAGGCCGGCCATGATGCCCAATTAACCCTTTACCTCCAAGTTCTTCACTGCAGGTCTCGGAGCGGCAGCGTCTTCTGGAATAAATTATCACAACTTATTATTAGCTCCTAATTAACAGGCGCCATGCATTAATTAGCGGCTGCGGCAGGTTATCGCGTCGCACCCCCTAGGTTCATCTTAGCTGCAGTGCTGAATTCTGCCTCTCACCAATTCCTCAGCCTGGGTCTACGCGTTCTTCCCGCCATGGCCTCACCCGAACGCGGCAGCGGCGGAGATGGATCGGGAGAGTTGGCCGTTACTTTTTGTGATTAATGAGAGCTATTTTTAAAGGGAATTTTGCAGCTTATGAGCGCGGCCGGTACAATGTGTCACGCAGACAGAACGTTGTTTAGCACACAGCAGATGGAGGCGAGCTGGGAAACCGAATCTACGTGCCGCCAAGAATCAAGATTTAGGAAAAACTTCTGCGCATTTATACAAACCATACGCGCCTCCTGCTACTGCGCCTTTCATAGGGGGATATTCAGAAGGGGGGGGGTTTTGTGCGTGAATTCTCCAATTTTAATGAGCTTCATCAGTGCCAGCAGTAGTCGCGCGCCTCGGTGTGGGTTTTGGCATTTTTGAGGCCCCAAGCAAAGTTAGGTGTGGTCCCTAAGCTCTGCCCACGTCACACCACTGAGCTCCACCCCCTGTGAACCGGCTATGCTCCACCCCCTTTCAGCTTCACCACTGTGAGGAAATAGTGCCACAACTGCATCGTCTGAATATGTGCCCAGAGATGCGGCTAAACGTTTTTCTTACCCTATGTTTCGGTTCTATAACTCCCCGGTATTAGGTGGGAATTTACTAAGACTAATCGTACCCTGTGGCAGACGTAAACCACACCGTCTTGAAGTAAAGTGCGCCAAAGCTATCAAGAAACGCACACCTCCTTATAAATGCCGCACCTTGGGCTGTTATAATTATATAATTATAATTTGTGTCATTTTCTGTCATTACTACTAATAATAATTTCTGTGGAAAAACGTGCTGCCCCGCCCACTCCCAGTTAACGCCTCCCGCTGTTAAAAAGTAGCGGAAAACGAGAAAAGTCTCCAATTTTAGCACAAATATAGCATATGCCACACAAAAAAGGAGCAAAGGCATTGATAAATCCCCCCGTTGTGTTTCAATTCCTCAGTGTGTTGACAATTTCTGCTTGCTGGCAGTGAATGGGGACACTCTTGCTTACATCCAGAGTTTGAAAACCCGTCCTGACCTAATACTTCTCCCATCTGGGGGTTTGTTACAATTGTATCCAGTCCAGACAATGCACTGCGAGCTGAACCCATTGGCAGCACAAATCTTTGTCCTTTCCTGATCGTTTGTTACATTGTATCAGCGCGGGTAACTAGTATCAGTCTGTAGGTTGGATACAACTGTAACAAACCCCAAACTGTGAGACAGATCCATATACTCCCCTATATGCCCGGGCCCCTCACACGTATAGTACTTACCTCTTTCCCCGCCACCCGCGACGCCTCTGAAGCCCTCACGGCCGCCGCTGCATCTCAGCCAATAGCAGGCAGTGACAGGAATGAGCCCCCCTGCTTCCCCCCCCCCCCCCCCCCCGACGCCGGATGGGGAGATGCAGCGGCGGCCGTGCGGGCTTCAGAAGCGACGCGTGTGCCGGGGAGCGAGGTAAGTATTCTCCATGTGAAGGGTCCAGCCATAAGTAGGAGCATTTCAGGGGTTGGATAACCCCTTTAAAAACATGGAATGTTCCCATTCAATGACAGCCAGCGGAGATCTTGAAAAAGTTAATGAGAAAATTTCTAAAATGTTAATTATACGACGATTGAAAGACTCCTAGAAGTAATCCTAACTTCCCGGGTGATGAAGTATTTACAGTAGGTGATCAGAGGTGGGACCCCCAGAGATCTTGAGAACGAGGGGTCCTTGAGTGCGTCCGCTGCTCCATTCACTTCTATGGGGGTGACAATAGCATTCAGCCGTGAATGGAGCAGTGGACCGACATGAGCACTATTTTCGGGAACACTTGGGGTCCCAGTGGCCAGGCGTGTAGCTATAGGGGGTGCAGAGGTAGCAGTCGCTTCCGGGCCCAGGAGCCTGAAGGGGCCCAAAGACGCTTGTGCCGCATAAGAAGACACACAATGCACTGAGGGGAGGGGGGCCCAAGCTGAACTCTTGCAACGGGGCCCATGAGCCTTTAGTTTCGCCCCTGCCAGTGGCCGTACCCCCCACCACCACCACCGTTCCAACTTTTTGCGGGCTGAGCCCTTTAATAGGAAGAGGCACAAATGGCCTGTATCTATTGCAATAGAAAGGTGAGCGCCACAGGAGCTCTCTGCCCACTCATCCTTCGGGTTTTTATCCTCTTACATTTGCCATATTTTCGGAGGCGACGCTCAGGAGCAGCACTATCATTAGCTGAAGAGTCTATTGGCATTGGATTCATTTATATTTTAGGATTGTCACAATAAAGGAATGAATGCAAATCACTGACAGAGAATAGGGGAAGAGGACGAGAGCGCGGCTCAGCCCCAGACTCGCTCAAATTGCTCATTACGTGCAAGACATTTCCAGAACAATGAGGTGCGGGACGACTGATGGAGAGCACTCCAGCCTTATTGGCGGCGCCGGCTACAAATGGCGTTTAACAAAAAAAAATAAAAAATTCGGAGTGTTACTATTTTAATAAGGACTGCTCTGTGGAACAAAAACTCTCATCGGCTCCGACTCCAGCGGCAATTTTCTGTGACATTTCTGCGCAACGCCGAGGGGTCCGGATATATCAATATCTCCGCAGGAGTCGTGAGAAAATGTACAGTACAGAGCAAGAGCTTTCTATTTAGAGTCTCCCGGGTAATGGCGCTAAACCTAAAAATGGACGAGTTTACTTAGAAAATCGGACTGACGACCTGGGGAGCGGAATAAGGATGCAGACACATTCTAGATCTGAGTCGGCATAGGTTAAACAACGACCCCCTCCAGCCGACACTCTTATTTGGTTTTATTCAGAAATCTACAAGTTGATTTTTAAATCTGATTTTAGCCTTAAAAAGTAATTTTTAGTTACAAGATTCTGTGCTTAGAGGACGCGATGTCTTATAGCGGGCAATAAGCTCAGTTTTTCTGCTCCAAAACTCCTGTATAGAGTCACTTGATAAAATGTTAGCTGCCACCAGGGGGAGCTTTAGATCCTACTGCTAAACGGGTGGGTTCGCATTTGCGTTATTGAATTCCGTTACAACAGAATATAACGGAATTCTACTTCCGTTTTGCTCCGTCCTAAAACATGTCTATGGGGACAGATAACGGTCCCGTTTGGTTCCGTTATACATGACGGGAAAAAATAGTCCTGTCGACAGTGCAAACAATGCGAACCCGTCCTTACTGTGTTATTATTGAGTTCAATATGTTCTGCAAGTGCCTAAGCTCCCCCTAGTGGTGGCTTCCAGCAGCTGGAATTTTGGTGCTTCGCTCCCTATAAAGATATTTATTTTAAAATAATGTTGCTTTTAAAAAATTTTAACTAAAAAAAAATCTGTGAGGATTACCTTTGTTTTACTAAAGCCCAGCCCTGCTCCTCCAATAATTTCCCCTTTTTAATTTTGGGGTACAGAATAGATCCATGCAGAAGAATCTCCCATGGGCAGAAGATTAGACTCCCAGGATCTAGCAGAACAGTCCCGAATTTCAAGCTCTGCCCCACAGTTCCTGGAAGGCTGATGAATGCCCCAACTTCAACTCTTTCTGCCTCCGCAGGAGGCAGATGCAGCTGAATACAATGGTGAAGAAGGAGTCGTCAGCTCTCTGATCCACCAGTGGTTTGGCGCAGGCAGGCAAAATGCAGTGATGTCATCATTCCAACCATAGACAGCAAGGTCCACCGTGGGAATGTGAGTATGCATTGTGGAAGTACATACTGTGTGTGGGGGCACTTAAGGGGCTCATACTGTGTGGGACACTTAAAGGGGTTGACGGGGTTCCAGATATTGATCTTTGTTTAGCAGAAGTCATCAATATCAGATCGGTGGGGGTCTGACACTTGGCACCTCCACTGATCAGCTGTTTCAAGCTGCCATAGAGCTGGAAACCACACATTGTATGCAGCTGGAGGCAGAAGGTCGGGGTACTGCAGGTTAGCCCCCACTGACAGTATGCCGGCTTCAGAAATTACACAGTGTATGCAGCCTTCTGCTTCCACTCTGTACACTATATTGTTTCTGGAGCCAAAGCTGCCCAAAACAGCTGATGGTTAGAGGTCAGACCCCACCGGTCTGAAACTGATGATACTAAAGGGGCATCATACTGTGTAGGGGCATCATTACTATCTGAGGGGCACTAAAGGGGAATCATACTGTGTTGGGGCATCATTACTGTCTGAGGGGCACTAAAGGGGCATCATACTGTGTTGGGGCATGATTACTGTATAAGGGGCATCATACTGTGTTAGGGCATCATTACCGTCTCTAAGGGGCACTAAAGGGGCATCATACTGTGTTGGGGCATCATTACTGTCTAAGGGGCACTAAAAGGGCATCATACTGTGTTGGGGCATCATCACTGTATAAGGGGCATCATACTGTGTTAGGGCATCATTACCGTCTCTAAGGGGCACTAAAGGGGCATCATACTGTGTTGGGGCATCATTACTGTCTAAGGGGCACTAAAGGGGCATCATACTGTGTTGGGGCATCATTACTGTCTACGGGGCACTAAAGGGGCCCAAAACACCTGATTGTTAGGGGTTAGACCCCCCCCCACCAGTCTGAAACTGATGATACTAAAGGGGCATCACACAGTGTACGGGCATCATTACCGTCTGAGGGGCACTAAAGGGGAATCATACCATGTTGGGGCATCATTACTGTCTGAGGGGCACTAAAGGGGCATCATACTGTGTTGGGCATCATTACTCTATAAGGGGCATCATACTGTGTTAGGGCATCATTACTGTCTAAGGGGCACTAAAGGGGCATCATACTGTGTTGGGGCATCATTACTGTCTAAGGGGCACTAAAGGGGCATCATACTGTGTTGGGGCATCATTACTGTCTAAGGGGCACTAAAGGGGCATCATACTGTTTGGAGGCATCATTCTTGTCTGAGGGACACTAGGAGGGCATCACTATTGGGTGGAGAGGCATTAAGGGCCACTATAAGTGTGTGGGGTCGTGGGACACAAAGTGGACTGGGCAGCATTGGTGGTCTATGGATAGAGATTGGACGGAGTTAGAAATGTGACTTAATGTAAAAAGAATTTGCTTTGGAGTTGGTAATGTCACTAGTATTATCCATTGTATGGGGGCTAGCTTCTATACCCACAGCTCTGGACATCTGCATCCTAAAGGTTTCCCTCCTTTTAAAAGCCCCACCAGGGCTACCAGCTATTACACATCTCATTCCGACCTCACAAAAAGAGGCACGGTGGTGAGCAAACTCGTGCATAGCGAAAAGTTCTGCAACTTTGTAACTACTTTGGGTTTCAATTCCTCATCCCATTTTTTATGGCCACGTCAAGGACTTGTATCAGATTTTCAATGCAAATTCCACACTAAAATTCTGCAGCACTACATAACACATACTGTGGATAGGGATTTTTTTAAAATCCCATTAACAAGTAGTTGAAAAAAAATTAGGTTTCAGGCCCAAGGTGCAGACATTCAAACCAATTTGAATAGGGTAACAATTTTGCAGTTTTTCACTTTGATCTATGAAGTTGTCGATGGGTTTGCAACAAAATCAGCAGAAGAAAGTATTTGTTGTATTAGATTCTCTTCAGCTCAGATTTTCAGACTCTTTCATTCACTGACAGCTAGAAGATATGTTGAAAATAGGAAGGACCTGCAGCACAAGATATTTTAGAGAGTTGCAGATCTCAGTATACAGATTCTGCTTTATTTGCATTACACTGGTCGAGCCATTTCATGATGGGTACGGTCACTGAGGCAGTAAATCATCTCCAGTCCATTAAGAGACACCAGTTACAGACCAGTTACCTGGGGAACACAGTGGATGCAACCCCAAATCTTCAGACTATTCTGAACCTCCAGTTTATCCCTCACCCCCCAATATAGGCTTTTAATGCAGAATGTCATTCATCCCTGTGACAATCAGATACGTGGATGTCCACAGTGACAACAGCTCCTGGTACAGGAGCCCCAGTGTGTGCAGGAGAAGCGAGGATCTAACCAAACAAGAAAATAAAATCAATCTAAAGAGGAGAAAGGAGGCAGAAGGGGGAGACATGATCCTGCACAGAGAGAGAGAGGAAACCCGGAGCCTACAAAGAGGAGATTGTTCAGAGAAGCGAAAGAGAGACTGAGC